>NW_010194810.1:0-61662 GCF_000695765.1 Mesitornis unicolor
AGTTAGGCACTGGGCCTAAACCATGACACCAGTGTAAAGCATATTTTTGATCATTTTGTAGGAACAAGGAAGAGAAATCAGCATAAATCTGTGCACATACGTATAAAGGATAGTTGACCTGCCAGTTTAATAACTCTTGATTTCCTCTTCCTCTTTTTTAAGCATTCAGACACCCATATGAACAAATATACTTTAATGTAGGAGTGATGTGTTCCGTCAGTCCATCAACATTCTACAAAGCAGATGTTGTTGAACTACTTTATGAAGTGCTGTTTATGCCTTAAGATAGCGTTCCTTCTAAAGACATCCTGTACAATAACTATACTTAAATTCACAAGGTCATAGAGCTCTGCATTTGTTACAAGCCAAGTGTCACCGTAAATGTTTTTCATTAGATTTAGAACATGAAATTCAACTTTGTTGAAACTAGAGAAACTCATAAAAATGGAAATGCAAACATTAGAACAAATTAGCATGGCTTGTCTTAGAAAATCATATAATTAGCTGTACTTCTCAGCTTCAGGCAAATCATACTTTATTTACATAGCAACACAGCGGTTTAGCTTTTTGAAAGGCAGAATTAAAAAAAAGTTGTATCAATTCTTTTCTTGTCTTTCTCCAAATCAGTCAATGCTACGGTATGTTTCAAATCATTCAATATCCAGTGAATCATATTTATCGTATCTTACCATAAAGGTTGTAGCATTTTTTTATTCTCACGCATAGCTGTCACCGAGCATTTTTGACAAAAAGGAAGCAATTATATTGATTAGAATAATTTTGTCCACTATAGCATGTACCTTTGAAAGAAATTTCTGCACTACATTTCAGAATGAATGCAACAGCAGCGATCAGAGAACAATAACATATATCTTCTTCCTTTTAAAATTAAACTGTTCTCTTTGTAATCAAGCAAAGGTCCCACTGAACACAATGGAAGCTCTGATTTGAAAAAGGAAGAAATTGAAGATAAGGTCTGGAGTGAGAAATTTATTTGAAGTGGTAACAGTCAAGTAGAAGACATCACTGAGAATTTGTAACTGGGGTCTTTCACCTATGGATTGTATGTGGAGAAAAGCAGGAGTGAATGAGCAATATCCTGGCAAGAATGCCACCAGCACCAAAACCAGGGCTGCTGAGACTGAAATGAACAGCACAACAGACCAGGAGCTAATTCCTTTGCAGCAGAAGTCATTCCAGGGGATGTGAGGACTCATCCTCCTCGTCCTCCCATTTCAGCTCTGCCTGTTTGAAGTACATGAGAGAAAAAAGAATAGGAAGGAGAATAAAAAATAGAGAAAGAATGACAAAGCTCCCTAAATCTGTAATCACATTGCACCAATGCTTCTTGCGTGTAGATACAAAATAGGGTAAAGCAAGGGCATGGATAAAATTTTTAGCAGTGGGTAAGCAGGCCTATGAGCCTAGTCTTAATCAATAATATGTCTCAGGGCTAAAAATGATGAAATCCACAAAATGAACATCTGGGCCCAAGTGAAGGCCAGATCTTGAACTGATAATCATCCTAGTCTTCAAGCTGCTAAGCTCAAGTCAGTGTGAAAATTTCTGGGGAAGTCTATTTATTTTAAATAAGATGGCATGAATCTGAATAATTGGTTTTTCAAACTGCTGGTTATAAAAATCCCAGATCTTCAACTAACTCCTCAGTTTTCTGTAAGTAGCAATTACCCACACATACAGAAAGCACTAATGACTTACCACCTTTCTTTTGATAACATGGTGCTTTCTTCCACTGCTTCTCAACTGTTTCCTTCTTCTCTATTATTTCAGTAGCATAAGTTAAAATTAAAGCAGTTGTTTTCAGCTTCCACCTGTCTTGAAGGTTCCAGCTTCTATTTTAGATTTGTGTTGAAAAGTTCATTCAAGTTTTCCAGCTAGTCTGTGTTTTAATGAAAGTCGATTACCTCTTACTATAAGCCTCAGCCTGAAGAAAGAAATTGTGTAGGTCCAAGTCCTACAGAGTTGCTTGGATGCAGCATAAGGTTACACTGACATTGAGAAATTCAGAGTAAGTTCAAATTTTCTGAATGATAATTGAAAGGTCTCATTTCATGTCAATTTGCTTGGAAGGAAATTGGAAGCTACATCTCCCAAAGAACATGGCAGGAGGCATCTAATTTGGAAAAGTTTTACCAAGACTCTGCAGCACACTGAGGCAACCTATTTACATCCTACTTGATCCATGTCATTTGGGAGTATAAGGAGAAAAGGATTACAGAAACCCTGTCTTTCTCTTCTGTTGTTAGCTGAAGCACAATACTAAAAATAGCCATATATTCAGATATCTGTAGTATGAATTGTTCTTGGGGCTAATGTTTTGGAGGGTTTTTTCCTCATGACTAAGACTTACACAGATTTTGGTAAGCCATCTGTCAAATGAAAGAATATTGAGATCTTTCCAAACTGCAGGGATAGTAATTCCAGCAGTTAATAACAAAAGATGAAATAATATATATGGAGCAAGGCTAGCAGAGTAATTATCAGGTATTAATAAAGCTAAAGTAGAGGATAATAGGCAACTCATTTAAAATGAAATTATATATTTTTTTTCATCAATGAGAACCAGCTTCTGGACAATACCTCTTCATATGAATCTGAGCACATTTGCCCACATTCTCTTAAACACAAATCATTGCTGACAATAACAATATAGTAGGAACATCCTCAATCTCTTTAATGGATGAAACTCAGTTTATGCAGAGGGTCTGAATAGGGCTAGGAAGTAATATAACCACTGCAATTTTAGATAATTAAATAACAAGGGATTCAGAATATACTCTGGAAAAGCAGGTTCAAATTCCTCATGAATCTGATGTTACTAGTCAAACATTTTATTTTTTAAATACTGTTTTCTGAATTTATACTGTGAGCACGTATATGTCACAGCAAAGCAAATTAATTGGTGTATGTTACATGTTGCTGTAAATTGTCCATAGACCTCAGGAGCTGAGCATAGATATGGCCTCAAATGTAGGAATTACAACATTTTTCCTTCACTGAAGTTTATTTTGGATTTTTCAGCCTTTTCATCTGTGATTTAAAGATTAGACTGTGTTGAACACCTAATATAAAACTTGTAACTCCTGTTGAAGCCAAGGCTGTTGAAAGGACTCAACAACACAGGGAAGTGCAGATCTGGGCTGATTCGCACTTTACTTGGCTGGTTCTAGGGGGGCAATTTCTGAGCAGATTCATCTGTCACCGAGCTCTTGGGGAGGTGAGGATGTGGCTTTGTAACACAGCACGGACCTTGGCAGGGAGCTGGAATGCACAGTGACATTCAAATGTTTGGAGAAATGAGCCTCTTCTGGAAACGGTATTAATGGTATTTTCTTTAAATACTATTAGTAAGCGACACTGAGGAAAAAATACCCACTTAACTCAGATGTGTAATTCCTTTCTTATCTCAGTCATACGTGACATGTTACATAGCATATTTTTTAAAATCTCTTTTGTTTCTAGAAAAGAAGTATCACCTTAGACTGCTTCCCCAATACCTGGTTTTTAAGATACACTAAAAGTTTTAGAAGTCTTGCTCTCTTTGTTTTTTTCATTGAAATTCGTTTGGGTTTATTTTTCACATTGAAATTCATACATAGCAAATAGTAATATTGTTGTGCTTTCATTTGTATTATGGAAATTGTATAGACAATCAATTTGTGATGCAAAAAACTGCTTTGAAATAAATGCAGCTGGACACATTTTCAAATATTTTCCCAATGCTGTAAAACTGAAGATTTGTAAAACAAGATGTTGAAATGTTAATTATCTACTACAATAAAAAATCGAAAGCACCAATCCCATCATAATGGAGATTCATAAGCTGCATGGAGCTCTGGAAATTGGAAAATACCCATTCGCACACTTGCAGTGTAACGGACGTGAAACCTTAATTGAGTTCACAGAAGATCACTTCCTGCATATTCCTCTGCACAGGCTCAGCTGGTTTCTCTCAAAGTTAAGCCTAACACAGGCTTATCTCTGAGCCCCATCGGATTCGTTTCTGAGGTATCTTCATGAAGTCAGTGGAATTACACAACTGTAAACTTAGTATAAGAGCAGTGGCTCATGCCCTTAAATTTAAGTTTTGGTATATATTAACTATTTTGGAACAGTTTAGTTGGGCTGTTTATAAGGGTCTTCTCAGGGCATCTGCTGGATGAAAAGTATTTTCAACATTAATGGCAAAAACTTCCTTTGACATTCATTCTTTTGAGTTAAAACCATTTTCTTCATGGGCTTGTGTATACTAAAATTTAAAGAAAACATCTCTATTTTTGCTATAGGATTTTGTTTTGAAAAGGATCCTAACCACAGAAGAGTTCATGATCAGAAAATGGCTGAAATTCAAACCTGGATGAGGCTACAGGAAGCAGACTGCATGAAAACTGCTTCTTACCTAGTGCATAATTTTAGCTTACCTTCTCAAGTTTTTAAGGACTACAGAAGTTATGTCCAACTGTACTCAATAACTTTTGTCATAATTTTTAATCCTCTGATGCTGAAATGCATAATTTTTCCCAAAATGTTGTTATACTATTCTGAAACATTAGAATTTTGTGTTCCAGTACTACTCTGTTCCTATTTACAGTTTCTGTCTTTTGACACCTATACTCTTGTAATTTCAGACTTCTACTTCATTGGTTTTCAGTTCAGATCAATGTCATTTGTTTTAAATTATTGCTGAATTTATATATGTCTTCCTCATGCCAGCCCATTATACATTTTTCTGAAACCACAAAAATCAGGCTATTTAGTCCTTATATGAAAAAAACTTAGTTCCCTTTTTAATTTGACAGTTCCCCCATCCATTTCTCCCAACCTGATTTTTTTCTTTCTGGAACAGAATGACTAAAATTTCACATGATATTCTTAAGGAAGCACCACCACTGTGACACGATTATTTTTGTATCTGAAATACAAATGCCTCAGCTGATGCATCCTGAAGTCTTTTTTTCAGTGTCAGATGAATGGTTCAGTCTTATGATTGCTAATGTGCCTTTTTTTTTTCTCCGCAAATTCCACAATTGAATTCTCAATTTATAGCAGAAAATGCTGGATTTGGATGTACATAATGCTTTTAATTTGAGCTGATAATTTTTGTGATATGTCCATGATTACTACACTTAAAGCTATTAATTTTTTTCCTGAATTATATTACTATTATTGGTCTCCATTTTTTCTCCCACAGAGGTCTCATCAGACCATCACCTTCTATTGTTTTTACTGCAGACTTCCATGTGAGCCACTCCACAATTTTATAGACCACTCCACAATGTTATGGCATTGCTTCTCATTTTCCATGCACACCTTAGCACAGTTGACATAAGCTGCTGCAACTTTGACTGTTTGGTTAAGAAAGAACAAAAATGTCTCACTGAAACATACACAGCAAAATTCTTGAGTCTCCCTTAAGAAAACCTGCCATGAAGACCAGGAATAACACTGAAAAACTGCAAGCTGTGCAGTATTCTCTGTGCTCACTTTTCTTGTAAACTGTTTAACATATTGTGTTTTATGTTGTTAAATAGATATAGTATCATAAATATATGTAATAAATGCAACATAGCTATATTAATGTTCCTATTGGGAACATAATTCTTATATTTCCTGCTTAAGTTTCCCTAAGACACTCTGGTATATGCCTGATTTTATTCATGTGAGTATTCCCAGCGAAATCATTGAAATTACCTTAGACAGAAAGTTATGCATATGTATAAGTTCCTTGTAAAAGCCAGAAATTCTGGGAGTCAACTCAGGAATCTACAGCCTGATCCAAAGGTGATGGCAAATTAATTTTACAATGCATTAAACTGAAAACCTTAGCACAAGGCAACTTCTTATAACATTCTGACAGCTTTACCTTATCTCTACAGCTAATTGTAATTGATCCATCAGTCTGAATTTACTATTTGCCAAATTCCGTTTATAAGACCTTGTGAAATAAGCCATATATGTTCCCTGACATATAAAAACATCATCATAAATTAGCAAGCTCTTACACAGTTTTCAAAGTACTGCATTTAATGTATTGCAGGCAAGAAAGATAATGGATGAATAACATACCACCAGCACTCTAGATGTGGACGTGAAACTGCTACGTACAGAAAGCTAAAAAAAAGATACAGATTTTCAAATGGGGATTAAAAAAGCTGTGATGAAGTTGTAGAAATAGAACCCTGATGCCACTATACTGTCTTGGCAAGAAAGAGAGAAAAGTGAAATGAATAATGACTCTAGAAGAGTTTCCTCTTTCTTTTGATTCAAAAAAGACAACAAGCATGTCGTCCATATCCATACCTGAGGTTATGGAGGATTAGAAAAGAATGGATTTCATGAGGTATGGGCAATGCACATATGTCTAGCTCTGCCACAAGAAGCTCTTGCTGACATCCAGCTTAGCAGTTCCCACCCATGATATCTAAATGGGAGTGATTTTTTGTGACCTGCTGCAGAAACAGAATAATGAGACTTTTGAGGAGTGTAATTGTTTTCGTCTTTCATGATCACAATGGTGGGGACATACTGGGTCTTTTCATAGAGGAGCCAAAGGCAGTTTTATCAGGTTAGAAGTGGGTTTACCCTCTCAGTAGGTGTGTGGGGTGGATGAAAGGTCTCCAGCACATCAGGAACAGAAGCAAACTGCAGAGAAAATTGTCTTTATAACAGCTGAGAGTTGAGATTGGATGTATCCCTAGTATCTCTTTTCTCACCATGCTGAAATATCATCTGAGGGGAGAAAACTAGGACCTCAGCAAGGAAGTGTGTCAGATTGGGAAAGTCATAAACTGACAGTAGGAATAAGGAAGGGAAGAATAATTGTGATTAGTTTCTGACAAATAATTCCCAAACAGATAAAAATTGCAACAATTTCAATCCCATCTGTCACATCTTGTCATTTCCGTGGTTTTTTTCAAGAAAACTTGGTGCATCATCATAAGTCAAAACTTTGCTGATATTGCTTATAATGTAACCTGGCTTGGGACCCGGGGGTGTTGATCAACAGCCTGCCGAACAGGAGCCAGCAGTGTGCCCGGATGGCCAAGAAAGCCAAGAGCATCCTGGTCTGTATCTGTGACCAGCAGGAGTAGGGAAGTGATTGTGCCCCTGTACTCAGCACTGGTGAGACTGCACCTTGAGTACTGCATACAGGTATGGGCCCCAAACTAAATGTGTCCAGAGAAGGGCAACAAAGCTGGTGAAGGGTCTGGAGCAGAAGTGTTATGAGAAGCAACTGAAGGAGCTGGGGTTGTTTAGCCTGGAGAATAAGGAGGCTGAGAGGAGACCTTATTGCCCTCTACAGCTACCTGAAAGGAGGGTGTAGCAAGGTGAGGGTTGGCATCTTCTCCCAAGTAATGAGCCATAGGACAAGCGGAAACAGACTCAAATTGCACCATGGGAGGCATAGATTAGATATTAGGAAAATTTTCTTCACTGAAAGGGTTTTCAGGCATTGGAGTAGGCTGCCCGGGGAAGTGGTCGAGTCACCATCCCTGGAGGTGTTTAAAAGACAGGTAGATGAGGTGTTTAGAGACATGGTTTAGAAGTGGACAGGTTATGGTTGGACTCGGTGATCCTAAAGGTCTTTTTCAACCAAACGATTCTATGATTCTGTTATTTTGAAGAACCAAAACTAAAAAGAAGATCAAAAGCACATATTCAGAAAAATGTTTTGCTCTCCCATAAGTCACATTAAAACGTATACCTAAGAGCCCAGTGTCTTCATGGTTTGTTTGAAATATTTGAATTCCAGGAATCATAGTTTTCTTCAAATTCATCACCCTAATTAAAACTGAATTACAATTGATTTCTTGGAAATTAAGCAGTTAAAAAATCATATGGATCTGAGTCATTATACTATTTTTTTCACTTCTCTGGGTAGAAAATAGCTTCTTTACCAATTCTTCACTAAGAATGATGCATCCTTGAGATGATGTTATGATGTAATGACCATCACGATGTACAGGTATCACCCTTTTCCCCTCTACCTCACTCCCCCTGGATCTTACCTCATTTCACAAAACTGTGAACACTTCTGGTCTAGCCCATAGCAATCAGAATGAAAATTGACCTCCTATAGACCAAGTGCTTACCTCAAAATAATACTGACCCAAGTATGGGCCTAAATACCCAGTGAGTCACCAGTGATCCACAAAGGTTCTCATAACAACCTTATCTGTCACGTCTGCATCCTGTTTAGTTAGTCACATGCAAGCGAGGAGGTGTCTCCTTTGTTCTTTTCCAGATACTTTCCAATTTGGCACCATCTTTGTCATATTGCAGTGTTCCAACTGAGACTTCACCAGTGGTAAAATGAGAACAGATTAGTTGTCTTACTTTTTTTTACATAGTGGTACTAAAAAGTAGAGTCAACATTAGTATTTACTTTTGTTAACCTGTGTACGTCTCATATCCTTTTTTGTTATTCATTGCTTTTCCTTTGTGACATTTCTGATATCATGACATTGGTTCTATTTGAAAAGATGACATTTTGTTTCTTATCCTGGTCTTGGTCTAAAGGGTTTGCTGGCTCTGCTTCCATGCTATCAGCTATAAGCATAAACTGAAACTTTTTACCACCTTCTGTCACTACAGAAAATATCAAGTATAGCTGAGATCCAGATTCCCCTTTAAGCCTTTAAGATGCCTTCTAACATTGGGGATAAGTACGTGTTCTCAGTGATTTTTTTTCTAGCCAGTTCTAGTTCTACCTGATGATGATCTCAGCTTCACCATGCTTCCTCAGCATGCTTCTGAGAAACATAGAATCACAGAATATCATTTAAGACAGTACCAAAAATTGTACTGAAGTAGAAGGATGTTACATTTACTACCTTACCCTTACTTTAAATTAATTATTTAGTCCAAAAAATGTTTCCCTGTCTTGAATTATTCTTACATAACTAATGTTAGATAGTTATTATCACTCTCTTACCTTCTAGGCACTTAAACTGATTACTTAATGACTTGTTGCAGGGGTTAAATTTATGTGCTGTGAGCTATAATTTTTCAAGTCCTCCATACTCTCCCTTTTAAGGATAAATATGTTTGTTATTCAGTTCTTCACAGTTTCTTATCATAATTGCTAGTGATTCAGTTATTACATTGTCTAGTTCCTTTAGTGCCCTAAGGTGTATCAGAACTTCCTTACTTGAATACATCTATTTAATCTAAAACATATTTAGCCTAGGTTTTTTGTACGTTGTATTTTTTAAATTATTGTATTTAAAGATCTGGTTACTGTTAATATTTTGTTTTGAAACTAAGACAAAAGTATTCAATGTTCAAGTTTTCTCTGCCTCTTTCACTTCCAGCTACCCTTGGTTTTTTTTATTAACTGATCTACACTTATCCTTCTTTTTAGCCCATACTATGACACTCTTTGTTCTGTATTTTGCTTCAGTCTGTAGAGATATTCAATAAAATTTATCACCAGCTTTCTATTTTTGTGGTTTCACAGGTGTAACTCAATGTGTAAACCAGCTATGTTAAGAATTACAGAACTGCCCTACTGTGCCCATCAAGGATTAATCCATGATATAAGGGAATTAATAAACTAACTACCTTTTATGCTAGGAATTACACCAGGATACTGCATATCCGTCACGCCTTTTTCTTTTGCTTGGTACTTTTCCACAAGTTTTAGTAGGATTACATCAATTTACACAAGAAGAAAAATGGGAATCATGTATCCTCCCAGTGCTCTGAATCCATTACTTATTCAACAGAAAACAGTTTGATATGCAATTATACTGGGAGAACTTTCTCATATCTATTTTTAATTTAGCTTCTGAACCTTGCCTTTTTCTTTGTAAACATGCCACAAAATACAGACTGAATGCAGTACAGTTCAAAGCAAGAGTGACCCCCTAACCTGACAACGTGTCAGTGTTTGTGCAGTTGTTCAACTCACAAGGTGATAAAACAAATTGTTTGTCAAGGTACCTACAAAACTCTGAGTTTTAAGGACCAGACTTTGGTCCCCAGAAGGCAAGCCAAAACATGACCCCATTGCTCCAGTTCCCAGCTTGAACATCTTTGGTTTCTTTTTCTGATCTTTTATCCTTATTTTTTGTGCCAGCAATCCCCTTGGTGGTATCACTGTTTCTCCTGGAACATAGGCAACACTGATGAGAGGTTACTGAAGAAAAAAGAAACACTCAAGGACACATCCACCAGCTTTGATCTGTGCAGCTATCAGTCGTGGCAGTGATGCTGACTCCATCTGATATTTGCATTGCATCCACGCAGAGATATATTGTGCTAGGACTGTTGTTCTCTCTTATGTCCATACCTTGGCAAGGAGGGTGACCTCCTTTCCTTGATCCCTCCTACACACTTTATTCAAAGCTCATATAAGCCTTGAATGCTTTTTATCCTTGGAGTCAACTGTTTTAAAGCAACCACTCAAATGACAAGACTTTCTTCTGAAGCATGAGAATACGGCTTGCTTGAAAGAGTTTGCATAGATTTTATCTTTGCAGATGATTACACTACTGCATGAGAGTACTAAAGATCTTTTTCATAAACTAAAGGCTTCAGCTTTAAATATAGCATAGGTAGCGCTTAGAGTGTTAACAGGATAGCATGCAGCCGCACTGAGGTAGCTGACTGGAGCACGATAATTCCATAGCATCAAATGAAAATATATGAGACCAGGTTATGGAAAAAAGCATCTCTCATATAGGTAAAAAATTCCTCCTTCAATCATATCTGACCTTCCAAAAGTCTGTAACCACTTCTTGTTCAATTGAATTGACAATAGTAGAAGTGAATGTGATAAGGTACAGCAAGCACTGTTCGTGCTTTGCAAACATTACTGATGTAGGTTAAAGCATGACCTACAAAAATGACAAAGGCAGGAAAAATTCAGAATCACAAATTCAGCAAAGTGAAAAGATGCAAGTAAAATACTTCTGCTATGTGGACCTGCAAAATACACTGAAAACTACAACATACTTCTGAAGATGACAATAATGAATATATTGCTTAAGTACCAGATTTTACCCTAAGAAATTCTATAGCTTCTAATATATCTGAATGGTGGGTTTTTTTCTCAGGTTTTCAGTGTTGCAAAAAAACCAATCTCAAATATTCAAAATACTGCTTAGGTTTCTGCTGTGCTGGGAAGCTAGCCACAGACTAAGGAGATTTTAGCCATACACACAGCAGTCTCTCTTTGTTTAAAACTACTTTCTTAATTCTTTAGAAATTTCTCAGTTGCATGCTCTACGTTCTGAGCCAGCTACCTGATGAACCATATTCCCATGTAGATTATCTGTAGGTTGATATGTGGGAGGTTAGGGATGTCTTTCAGCTGGCTGGCTGGCTTGAGAGAACTTTCATGAAGTTCAACCAAGGCAAATGAAATTCTTCCACTTGAAGTAGAATAACAACATGCAACACTACAGTCTGGGCTCCAGCTGGCTAGAAAACATCTGTGCTGAGACTGACCTGTCCATGTAGACAACAAATTGAGAATGTACCTGAAGTATGCTCTTGCAGCAAACAAGAGTAGATGCATAAAACACAACATTAGAAAAAGAGTAGTCAGAAGGTCAAGAAAAGCAATTATAATTATAATTATAATTATAATGTTTGGCATTAGTGATAACTCATCTGAAATACTGTGTTCAGTTTGGGGCCCTCAGGGACAAGTGGGGGATTACCAAAAAAGGAAGTGCCAAATACAGGATCTCCATTCTGGTCAGGGGGCTGGAGTACATGGTAGAAGTCTGAGAGAACTGATTTTACTGAGCATGGAGAAGAGAAGGAGTAAGGGAATCTAGTTGCTGCCCTCAACTACCTAAAAGTTACAGAGAAATTAAGTTCACACTTTTTTTTTTTTTGCAAGAAATTGAAAAAAGGAGAAGAGGCAACAATCACACGCTGCAACAAAGGACATTCAATTGAAGAAGGGAAAAAATTATTAACAGGGAAAATTATTCACAGGGAAAACACTAAAAGAAGGTCCCAGAGAAGATGTGATCTATCTATTGAGCATGAGGCCTGGAACAACCTGACATAACTTTGAAGTTAGACCTGCTTTGAGCAGGAGTTTGAACCAAATAGCTCCCAGAGGACCCTCCCAATCCAACTTCTTTTATGGTACTGAATATGAGATCCTATATATAATTCATAAAATCTGAAATCTGTGTTGTACTATCAATGAAGAAACTCCTTTGCTGAGCTGAGTAACCCTTGTAGTTAACTGCTGCAGCAGCACTGTCATTGGTACTTCAGTCTCAGGTGTCAAAAATGGAAAACAGACAGAAAACTTCACTGTAAAGATATTTGTTCTGAATATTAAAATTCTTCATTATGAGGTATCTAAGCATAGACATTATGCTGTTTACTAGTCTCAGTAAGCAATATTATACCATTAAAAATGGCTTTATTGTATTATCTGGACTGTAAAGTGCAGAAAATTACCAAAAACGGTGAAGTAAAACTAGTGCTGTATGGCAAAGATTTGATAGACTCATTATCCAGTTAAACCTGAAAAATTCTGAATCAAAGGTTGTTAATTTATTTCAAAACTGTGTTTTGGACACAAGATCCCAAATTATTCTCATTAAGACAACCACATTCCATAGGACTGGAAAATATGATACAAGATTTTGCAGAATCGTATCATCCTATATTGGCAGGGAAATCAGGCAGGATATATTAAGGAATTTCACATGTGTAAGAACTGCATTAAATCCTGAGTCTAATCTTTACCCTTAAACACATGTTATGTTGATATACTCAACAGTATACAGTAGACATCTATTGACTGGTCAGCTGAATCATTCCTGAGGTTTTAGTCCCATTTTGATAGATTTTAGAGCAACATATTTCAATTTTTAACAGTGAAACAATATTTCATTAAAAGCCTGAGGATGATTTTGTATTATTTATGTAAATAATATAATATCATTATAAAATAAAAAATAAAAATACTGTAATATAACTACATAAATAATTTGCAGATAATTATGTTTCATTTAGATTCAAAGCAAATCCATACCTTAAAATTTCAAAACCCTTCAAGAAACTGGACTTCCATATTCTATGCAACTCCAGTAGCAAGTAAGTGGCTATGCTAAAGAGCTAAGTCACCTTGAAAACAAAAACTTACAGAAGAGGAACGAGGAGTTTTGCCTGTAGAATATGCCACTTGCTATAGAATATGTTATCCTCCAGGTGTTGCTAAGTGCTGAGTGTGAGCAGAAGAAAGATTTTTCCACATCTACCACCTTACTTTGGCAGAAAGAATCCAGCTTTTTCTCCATTGCTGTTCTGGTTAATAGGGAATACCTGATAACAGGATACACTATATCAAACTCTTAGTTACACAGTATCTGTCAAAGACAATGATCCAAAAGCAAGTGGTACCACATCCTAAGCATGGATGAACACTGTTTTGCTGTTTCTTAATAACTACAGAAGAAGGGGAATCACTGTACAAAAACCAAGCTGGATGTGGCACAGGGCTTTGCAGGGAGAGAATTATAAGGTGATGCTGCACTAGAGTGCTGAGTTACTGTAAAACGGAACATGCTATTTTCATTTCAAGAGGAATATGATGGCAAGAGAAGACATTAATGCATGACCATAGAGAAGAGAATACTGTTTGTGCCTAATGTAATGGAAAATTTTAGAATTATTCATGCATGTAAATATGTATGCAAATATGACTCTGGTGATACTGCCAAGGTCAATGCAGAGTGATCTGCTGAGTAAGTGCTAATCATTCAGCTTGAAATGTGGCTTTATCAGAAAAGCAATCTTGTAAAAATCTCATGTCATTCCCCAGTTCTCTTTATCCTGTGATCACCATGTCATACTTGGTCATTTGTCAAGTTTAGATTTAGGACTTTTCCAACTAAAACATCTCCTTGTCAATCAAATCATGTTTCTGCCTTGTTCACAGTTAATGCATCTGAGACAACAACTTAAAATTACTCAAGCTCTTAATGGGGGAGTGACATTCTCTGTAGGACATTAACAGCTAAATCAAAGTATGGGACAATAGCTGAACCTGAAGTACTACTTACATTTCAAAACCAAGCCCTGTACTTACAACGGGGCACATACTAGGCCATAATCAAACTGAGCAAGAATGATCACTAAGTCCTTGGTACATGTAAACTAAGGTTTTACAGAAAATAAAAGCTCATACAGGAAGATCTGAAGAACTTAAGTAGAGGGGAAGATAGTTTCATAACAAAAGAAACTGAGAGAATTGTTCCTCAACAACAGTGAAAATGAAGATTTGTTTATTTATTTGAGAGTCCTAGGAACTTCAGGACACTGTAAGGCACATCAAACTTAATAGCCCACATTTTAGACCCATTGCAAATATGCTAGCAAAACCAATGGGATATGATTGAATTATCTTTTCTCTACTGACTGATTACAGCAGGAACCAGCATTGTATCAATTCCCTTTGTTTGGCAGGTTCCCTAAAAATTCATGGTTTAATTGTCACTGCTCTTCACTTGACCCACTTCAAAATCATCTTCCAGACAGAACTGCAGAGAAAAGAATAAAGACCACTTTGATAAGTGTCCTGTTCTTCCACACAATAAATACTTTTGCACCATTAAAGGACTGGAAAATATTTCATTTACATGTGCACTAACCCTGTGGATCTGTTCGAAAAGACTAATGTTTGTATGTACTGCCTGGTGCTGTGGTATCCAAGGATCTGCATGCAGGAATAAAGCTTGTGGAGCTGAGATGGAACTTGACTGTAGAGTTACTTCTTTCAAGAACAGACCTCGAAGGACAAAAAAATTCTGGCTGATTAATGTTCATTTCAGTTTTGATGATGATTGTCCAGGTTCTAAGAACATGTTAATTTATTCTTGATAAACCTGGGCAAAAACTGACAAAACTGAAACTTCTTACTCAACACAAAACCATGAAATTGCCATGTTCAGAGCTGTTTCTATAGGCTGTAATGACTGGAAGAACTAGCAGACAGTTTGAAAATGGAGATGGAGATTTGAGATGCTCCAGTCCTAGAATTTTTACTAGAAATGTTTACAACTTATCTGTTTAATGAGTTTCAGACAGGACTGAAATTATTGATATTTTAAAGCTAAAGCCTAGAAATTAAATTTAGAATCATTGAAGACTTCAAGGATGCACTCCCCGTCAGACTATGACTTGTTAAGCACCATATATCTGAGCAACAATCAACAGTAACCTCAAACAAAGCTCTTCGCAAAAATCCAGAGCACTTTTTAAAAAAGATCGTTTTTTTTCTATTGCCATTACATGGGCTTATAGAAACTGTGTGAGATTAATAAGATTCGCAGCCGAACAATGAACAGAGTACAAATATGCTCAGCTAAGGTAGCAGAGATAAAAACTGAAAATGATCTGTTTCTTGATCCTAAGCTATTGCTTCAGTCTTTATCTGATTTGATCTTCATCTACCAACTACTCCTTTTGCCACAACTACTTTTCTACATTGCTGTGGTCCAGCATGATAAGAGGCATAAGCTACGCGTTGGTGGTAAACTTTACACAACCAAAGAAAGGAAAAGGTTGAAAATGTTTGTGTAACAACATTTCCTTTTCCTGCAGCTGCCAATACTCTCCTTGACAGAAATATATTCTCAGACGCCCCATCTATAGCCTTCTCCTATTCAAAGGATAACTCTCATGCATTCAGGGAATGGAAACTATATGACATGACTTAGAATGCTAGCCATACAGCTACTCTACAAGAGGGTTTCCATTTTGTTGTTCACTTTGTCCTTACACAACAAGATCTGAAAAAAAGAAGCGTATGAAATTAATAGAATAATTTAAGAAAATATGACATTTTCTGTATAAACCGTGTAAGTAACAGAAAGAGCTAATTTTAACTATTTATATTTAAAATGGTACTTCTGGCTCTAAAACTAATACCTGCAGTATTTGAACATAAACCATGCAGAGCATTGAAGTCAAAAGATATTTGAACTATCTGGCAACACAAGCCATAATACATATCAGTGATGTGAGCAGTGTGAAATAGTCCTTTCCATTAAATCCTTACGTTATTATTAGTGTACAACATATGTATTGTTAAGAATAAAACAAACTTAAAGTGAAGTGGTGTAGATGAATAACGTAACAATTCTAAAAGATAAATGCTTAGAAGAGTAAAAATTATATGGAAACCTTCTTTAAGCCTCTTCACCTTCTTGAAGAACTGCAATAGAAAAAAATATTCAAATTCATTTCTGGAAAGAATTTTTTCTAACCATTTTTAAAAGGTTATTTTTAAAATAATGCTTTTGAATGAAATTAAAAAAAAAGAAAAAGAAAAAGAAAAAAAGGTGGTGGACTTTCTGTCTGGGAAGAACTGGAAAAGTACAACAAATTCCTCTCCCAGAGAGCATGATGGAAGTGGGCCATACGTAGGGAGAGATCAGAAAGGTACTTATGTCTTTGAAACAGACCTACACTCATTCTGCCAGACAATTTACCCTGTACAAGAGAATATCAAAATGCAAATGCCTTTTTAGTGTGTAGCTCTGTCTTCAATTATAAAGGAAAAGCACATTTCCAAAGCCAATTTATCTTCAATATGACATTGTCACCCTGTTCTGTTGGTTGCAGGGATGCAAAGAAAATATTGATTAGAAATCAATGTTAAGAGTGTTTTCCTTCATTTAGGAACTTTAACTCTAGATAAATAAAAGAAATGCAAGGGGAGAGAAAAACTTGTATAACTGTTCCACGAAACGGAATGAGACAAACTTTATCAAAGCAAACACACTTAATTAACTCCTCACCTGGTTCTCATTTAATCAGTACTAATTCAAAACCTTTTTGAGGAAGATCAGAGTTTAGATTGGAGATTAGTTGGAGCTGGCCCAGAAATCTTGACAGAGCTATTTTATCCCTGCTGGAGCTGACTCAGAATCGCAACTGTCCTTAAAAATGCTAGGGAGAAAGGACATAGATATTGTGTCTCCATTTCACTCAGGATAATGGAAGTCTTAACAACGTGATGGTGGTGCTTACTCTATACACAGGTGATTGATGTGCTCAAGAGTGTCATTACCTAGACTCTTAATGGTAGTCCAGTTTGGGAACAAGTACTCCGGACACTTCAGGTAATAAACCCTTGCATCTTTGAGATTATAGTCCTGATAGATTTCACGTGGGCACACTCGTATGCTGTTTACACTCTGGGAGTTAGTTTCTACAGTTAACTGAAAAGAGTAGGTAACAAATATTAGAAGTGCAGGAGCTTCTTAGTTACAAATGAAGTGCCTCATTATGTCTCCCTAGGGACAGTCTGAAAGGAGCATACAAAATTGTCCTTGTCCAGGGAAGATATTTCTGATCAGAAGTAGCAGTGCCTCTGGAGTCCACCAGTCCAAGAAATACTAGCAATAGGAAGCAGGGGAGAAACAATAATACCAAATTAAGATTATAATGGTTCAGAAAACAGGAAGGAGTGAAAGACATTCAGACACTATTAGGAGATGAAAAACCTCTGTTCAAATTCTTCCTACCATGCTTAATGATTTAGATAAAATGAAATACCTTTATTAAGAACACTTTTCTAGTTCAGTATATCCTACAATAAATTTGATCGGAGTTCTAATATGGGTAAAAGTTCTTTCCAGAAAAGGACTGAACTCAATCAGGACATCCTACATCCCACACTGATTCCCTAATTAGCAGGAATATGAAAAAAACCCACAAACAAATGGATATCTCCTCTGGGATGTTTGTGAATTGTTTTCTTGCATACTTTCATTAAGTTTATGTTACAAGTCACAGACTTTGTTCTGCAATGGAATGATAACAAATTTCAAAACCTCATATGAAAATATTTTCCAGCCAACCCAGCCATTTTCTCTAACTTAGCCACTGTTATAAATTAAAACAGTCCAAGAAAGGCGGAACTAAGTGTACTGATCAGCTGGTGATCAGTGACTGGCATGCCCCATCCTCATCCCTGGCCTTCAGCTCTTTCTGTGCCTTTTAACTCCTTTGTCTGGGTTCTTCCACACCTGATCATCTCATCCAGCACACTGGACCTCACCACTGGCTGAAGACCAGAAGCATCCAAGAAAAATAGAAGCTTACTCACCCCACTGTTGTAGGGAAAAGTTTGCAAAGTTTGACACTTTTAGGAGTCGCTGTTGCAGAAGTGTGAACACCAGTCCCTTCCCTTTGTCATCCATATCCACAGGTAATACCAGGCTAATCCTGGTACTACTGCCCAGTGGTTAATGGTAATAATCACTGCAGCACCCAGAGGCCTGCTCCTCTCCCTGGACCATATACTGGAGTGTCCTGGGCTCATTAGGTTGTGTAAAGGCAGTGGGGAAGACAAGTGAATTCCCTTAGTGGGTAAGCACCAGGGAGCATGGCCTTGCTTTCTGTGGCTGTAGGACAACCACTGTCGTGAGATGAATGATTCTGACCCCTCGGATCTGCTACTATATAATATTAATGATGCATGCAACACTGTTATGCCTTTACCAAGGTACCAGGACAGCTAGATGTGCCTCTTCACTCCCAACCATGAACACTGTCCAGCATGACACAATGCATGTCACACAACCAAAACACATCAAAGCTTTTCAGAGCTCTCACATCCACCATGTGGATGGATCCCTCTGCCTGTCATAGCAGCCTCTCATTCTGATCTTTTTGACTTAGATAAATCCTTAGCCTAAACATAAAATCTGTAAAGCTCAAAGAAATGTAGACATTGTTTATGCAGAAATAGAGTAGAGCAAAAAGATCTGCACTGTTCTTTCATCTTGAGTTTTCTGTTATAATCAATCCTAAAACTGATTAGATTGTAATGTGGACTCAGCTCTTCTCTGTTGGTTATTTTTAATGTGAAGATTTGTAACTACTCTGTATAGTGCAAAGTAGCACTTGAGATCATAAACTTCCTTTGTTTTCATCCTCCTTACATCAAAAGTAGAAAAACAAAGAGCAAGGTCCTTAAACTTCTGGCTTGCTATATCTTGTGTGCACATTTTCATGAGGAATGAATTTATCATGGAAACTCTACCATGGAAGAAATACCATTTAAAGAGACCATAAAAAAATGCATTTCAGACCTATTAACTCTGCATGTTTTTCTAACGGATCACGTATTTCTCATGTCATGCACCCATATGGACCAGCAGAGGTACCCTGGTCTGGCAACCATTCTACCTCCTTCTGTAAATGATACCAAAATGCTGTCTGCACTGCTGATGGGCAGCTGGCTTCCTTTTTACTTCTGTCTCTAAAAGTCAACCCTGACCCTTGGCTGAGCACTGCAGATAATTCCTCTTGCCCACAGAGTCCTCATGAAACCTGGAACTCCAAGAAGGACAGGGATTGGTAAATGGATAGGTGTGCTCACAAAACTTTGGGAAGACTTTTCTGAATGAGAGGAAGCATCTGTGTGCTGTGTTTGCTTGACGGAACACCAAAATCTGAAATTGTAATGGGAAGATTGAAATAAAATTCTGGGTGTTTTAGAAGAACAATGTTGTCGAGAAAGTAAAGAAGGGACCATTCAGTATTACATAGAACATAATAGGAAAAATGAAATCTCTCACATGCAGGAAATCTTTCGTCTTTTCTCACATCTGCTCAATCACTGCTTTGCCACAGATCAGTTTTTTCTTACTGCATTGTTTTCTTGCTGTTTTTTGACTGTATAAAGGTAAAAGGTCAAGGCATTAAGGAGACAGCGTGCATGCAAAGGAGACTCAGGAATCCTGAAATCATTGCAAAACTGGAAGCCTGAGTGGATAAAAGCCAATATACATGCAAACCCTCTTTGATTTTATGCAAATAAATTCAGATCAATGCAAATATATGCATTTTTAATATGTGCCCCTTTTCTCAGTAGTAAATGTGTAAATGATGGAGTGCAGAAATTTCTCACAAGCTACTACCACAGTGTTGAAAGAATCTGAAATATTTTTGCTTGTTAAAGAACAGTTCAATACTAAGAAATTTTAAGGTAACTGAGAAGTGTTCTCTCAGTGGAGTCTTTGTCTTCTGCTCTTATCCGTATCTCTTTTTCTTTCCCTTTATGCCTTTGCTCTTTCAAATCCTTCTTTGATATATATTTTTCCACCACACTTTCCAGAGATGATCCACTATAAATTGCATGTCTACCATGCGCCTTATACTTTAAGACCTTGTTGAAGCCAGGCCTTTTCTTGTTTTACAGGAAATTTGTCTTGTTTGTATTATATCGCCTAATATAAACCAAGTATCTCTCTTGGGGAACGGTATGTTTTGCTCCCTCTGTTGTGCAGGGCTAAACACACAGTCAACACTCAATAAATAACACATTTTTCCCTTCCATCTTTTAAGGTTCGCCAGTAGCAATTTACAGCCAACTCCCTCAAGATGCCTTTAAGTGACATAACAAATGAATATCCCATTTAAACAATGCATTTGAAAAATACCTTGCTTCAGTGTTCACATGTCTTTAACAAAAGGTAGATATCTGGAGGGGATGGGTTATAATCTGTATAGATATAAAAACAGGACGCTTTCAGCTTATGTTTTCCTTGGCAAAGAATGGTGTTTATTTTCACAAATCTTTGTAGGCATGTTTCCATATTTCACAGGGAAGGAAAAGGACAGATCTACTATTGCAGAAGAGCTTTCAGCAGAGGAAATTAATCTCTTAAATGTGTTACTACTAGAGTTGGATAAGAAATTTCTTCACTGAGCCAAGTATTTTCCCTATTTTTTTGTGTTCAAACTCTCTGGAAAATGATCTGGTTTCCCTTAATGTATTTATGTGTAATTGTCCAAATGAATTGCAATCCAGTGTTATGCATTATTTGTTGTATGTGCTTTGGCCATTTTGCCTCAAGAAACTCACAGAAAAACCAACAGCTTTTATCACTTAGAATGCCTTTTATGATTACAGGAATGGGAAAAGAAGAACAAAAATAGTGTTTGAGTGAGAGAGCCAAGGAAAGCACATTTCTTTTTACTTTACCTCGTGAAAAGTAGTGATGGTGACTTAAACCAGGTTCAAGGAATTATTTTGGAGCACAGCTTCATAAAACAGTGAGTCAGCCAAATGCAGAGGCCAACCTCAGGCAAAGGGAAGGATCAGTGGAAAGAGAGGACCAGCCTGAACCTCCAATGGGATGAAAAATGAAGGTGAGGAAAGATGTATTGAGAAAAGAAGTTGCACCGAAATCTATACTGTGGAACCACTGTGTTCATTAGCCTGTCTGTTTCTCCCTTGGGAATTCAATACTAAATATTAGTCTTGATTGCCTGACCACTTGAGTACAGAAGCTTGCCTTAAAAAAGAACAGCTGGGAGCTACTCTGTGTGGTACTTTCTTACATCTGACATAAAAAAAAAATAGTATTTCAGACAGCTTCCAAGAATACATATCAAAGTAATTTGTTTCCTACTTCTCATCAATCATGAAACAGAGTGGTTTTCTTTTCTTTAGGTGGGTTAACTTCTTTGGTTTTCGGAGAATGCAGCCTTCTGGTTGCTCTTAGGGTACATATATTCTAACGAAGGGACATTAGGGTGGTAACGATGATGTGTGTAAAAATGTCCTAATTTAATATTAATAGTTTAATATTTTAAATAGGCCTAGGACAACCCCTAGAATAGCAATAAACAATGAAAAATAATGCTTAAGTGTATTTTTCACCAAAGTGATTACATTTGTCTTCCTGGTGTTCCTGTTCAGAAAGCCTGATGCCAGTTGCTAGTGAGTAAACACCAACAAATTATTACAAACTCTTTTTGTTTATCATTTAGAGTATAGCCTGATTCATTGCTTGCACTGCATCACTGAGGTCTGCAAGTTTCAGGACACTGCCTTGTATGTGCTCCACATGAAGCACCATAATGCAATATATCCAAAGTAGCGTCTGTTGTGCACAAAAATAGTAAACCCCAGTGATATCTGCATTTCCTGAACTGTCCTGAGCTTCTCTCCATCCTCTTTCTCCCAGCTATTTTATATGCTAAAGCTACCTTAGCACCACATTTTCTTGGCTTAAATAATTTTGTTACTTCTTTTTCTTTCAGAATAGACAATGCATACTTTTCTAGATGTACAAATCTAGTAAAAAATTGGAGGTAAATATACCAGTAAATTTGACAAGAAAAGCAGAGATTTCTTTCTTCTGGCTAATGCATTTCTTGTTACTCAGCCAGCTCCGCTTGATTATACAGAAGACACGTCAGTTGTTATTCACACACCAAGCACCTTCTTGCTGTCAAAGGATTTCAGTGAATTATAAATTTATTTCAGTCAATCAACAGTAAGGGTGCATGAAAATGTTTGGATGATTAATGTGGATTAGCATCCCTAATTCCTAAAGCTTATACAGTATATTCAAAGTAGTAAAACTTAAAAACTGTCCTCTTCTTTCCATATCAGGTTCTTTGCCAGTTAGGTTCCAGAAGGCTGGTTTGGGTAAGGTTGTGGGAGGAATGAATTTGATGCAGATCTGGATTTATTGGAGTGGGTGAATAGGTCAGTAGTCCACCACCTCTCAAAAACGGCACTGACAAATGTGTTAATACATCAATATGAAGTGAAACAGTCAAAAACACATCATAGCCCCTGTAGAGCATGATCATTATGATGGAAAACAGGAAAGGATAGTGGAACATGCCAGAGGCTTGTGGCAGGAGGTGAAAAATCTGCATGTTTGCTAGTGGGGAGATGACCAGAAAAAGGCGCAGGAAAGGGAGAATATACTTTGTCCAATTTATCTTTCTTTCAAAATATATTTGCTATGCTAACAATTTCAGTTATCATTGTATTTAATGACTGTATATAAAAAATTCAACATATTCATATATTCAAAAAAAGATCTTCACCTATTCAACAAAGAATCAGACTAGAACACACCCAAGACAGCAATAGCAGAAATAAAAGTAACCACAAAGGTTGAGAAGTAGCCAGCCCTCCCTGAAAGAGGACGAAGATAAAAACAGAGCACTCCAGAGCAGCTTTTGATTAGCTGTAAGCTGATTGAAAGTTTTTCCTCTGAGTCAGATACTTCCATTTGCAAAGTGAGCATCGGGCTACCCAGGAGCCACCGAAGGACATACTCAGCAAAGAAAAAGCATGGCTAGTTTGGAATTACCAGCTGTGGGGTATAATTGTCCTCAGGTCTCTTCTCTGTAGGTCCAGCAGCCAGGGTTCAGTTACTCCATCCCTTACAACCTGCAAGACAGTTCAAAGACATAATAATCTTACTCAGAATTGTCAAAAACATAAAACTTTAAATACTGTGCTCTTCAGTGGGAAGAGATGGATGCCCTGTTCCTTTTTATAATTCTGTTTGCAACATCTGAGATTATATGATTTGGAGACATACAACAAGAAATTTAAACTAAACAGTCCCAGCCACAATTTACACTCTATGTTCTGAGGAAGAGCTTTCTTCTTGACAATTTGAATTGTCAACTCTGGTGTAAAAAGGAAAAGCTTTTCACTTCTCCTTTTGCAGGCTTCAAACAAATAAAGACTTACGGCCATCAGGTTATTTCGGGAAAAACTTAATGATGCAGCTAAAATTTAGATTAAAAAAATTCTGCTAGGTACACTAAATCAATAAATCAATTTTGTAACATTCTTAGGCTCAAAAAATTGGTATGTTTGTGAAAAATTTTCACAGGTCATCCTGACAAAATAGAGGATTCATCAATAACTTCTCAAAGAAAAACATGGTTGAGTACCCTACCAATTTCCTAATTCTTCTAATACGAAAGAAGAAGATGGAGAACATGTGCATAGGCTATGACACATCCATCCTGCTACTAAACAGCAAAGATTAGTAACTTTCACTAAATAGGAAACAGGACTGTTCAATACTCATAAAATCATAAGTGTACTCTAATAATTTTCTCTTGGAAATACTTAGTTAAGCAGCTGACCCTTGTCCTAAGTAGAAAGCAACCTCAGAGGTAGGTGCAGACATCTACACCTGAGTTAATCATCTCTCGTCAATGCAGAGAAGAGGCACTTGTAGGACATCATTCATCCTTTCAGGTAATTTCTTTCAGCTGGGATTAAACAGTCCTTACAGCTGCCTGTTCCTCTTTTCATGGACTACAAAATACTAGCCGGATGCTAGCTTCAATGCATATGTCATTTGAATATAGTCCCTAATTCTTGATGTTGTATTTTTTCCTCAGATTTTTCATTCTGGGTGTATCACCCATCATTTTTAAGATTTTTACCAACTAGCAGTTAGGAACATAGGAACCCAAGACTGACATCAGCACATACAGTATGCTGCCATATTGAGCTAGCAATGTCACTGCATAAATTTCTTAACCTCATTTCATGATTCTTTCTTGTCAATGTGGCTTTTGCCACACTGTTCTTTTGTGAAGAACAAGTGAAATAGCATTGCCTTCTGGTGGCTCAGTGAGCATTTGCTAAAGAATTGCAGGTCATTCCATCAGTCCCTAAACTTGCTTGTACCATCTTTTTCAGTCTTTTACTTGTTACCCTCTCTGAGCCCTGATTCCTGGATATCTACTTCATATATTTTCTTGTGAGATTTTCTGACATTCCTTTCTTTTCACACTATACCATGAATGAAGGTCAAAATTTAATTATATCTCCAAAAATTACCATTTTGCATCTTCTTTTCCAGGGTCTGTCTGCAAATCTTCAGAAAAGCCTCTTCATCCCACCACATGTTATAATCTGCATACAGACTGAATCATCACTGCCAGCTGTATCTCTAGTCCTCCTACTTCAGTGCCTGCTTCCTCTTCTCTGCTTTCTGACCTCCATTGTTTCAGAAGCTTGAAAAAGTTAATTGAGTATTCCATAAAAAGTTGAAAAGTACAAATGAAAACCAACCCAAACATGTGGGGTTTTTACATCTTTGTTTTAAGCTAGTCTTCTGACTTTTTAATAGTTGGGCTCACAATCTTTGAATACTTAGAAATGAGAATACTATAACCCTCTGTGTCAGAGAGGCTTGAACCTCTTTATCCAAGCTTGATGACATAGTCAATATGTATAAGCAAGACAAAATGTCTATACCCTCCAATCTATAGGTAATAAATTGACAAGAGATTTAACTACTCTCTGTAGAAAATAGTAGGTATCAATGTAAGAAACACAGGCCCAGGCAAAATGCAAGACCTGTAGAAAAAAAGAAATTTACTTCTTTTGACCCCTATATGACTTTTCAGGACAGTTGTCTTTATGGCCTTAATATTATATTAATGTAATATTTTTCATATAAAATATATAAAACATCACTTTACATTTCTCTAGATTCAGAGTTGGAATTCAGCTGGCATACATGATTCTGTGTATTATATCATTAAACTTAATCAAGAAAATGCTGCCTTTCCTTCAGAACTTCAAAATACATTTCTGTTTAAATAAAAAACCTACTATATATTTATGTAGTGATTTGCTGAGCTGAAATTAAGCAGGCCGATGACTTGTGTAATAAAAATAGGATTGAAGTAATAAGTTCTTTAAGGTCAAATCCACTTGCCATTATCTGAATATCTACAGCATTAAATTGTGTGGTTCTAACAGAAGCGATGTTTTAATGCACTCATCTGAGAATGAAATTTCAAGATGAAAACAAGGGAGACTGACAGGCTAATGCTTTCCTTAGAATGACTTTCCAGACTAAATTTCTGGATTTTTTTCTAATTTCTGAACTGCTTAACTCTTTCACCATAAAGCCCTATCACATTTTCTGGGTATATCAGTTCAAAATGTGTTTCAGCGCATAGCTCCTCCAGGCTAGTTGAGCACGTTTTATTTGATATAAAACTCAACAACATTTCCTAGTTTATATTAACCACTTAGCTCACAATCATAAAGCTGAACTCTGATGATCTTAAATGGAAATTTTAAACACATAGCAGAATTGTCATCATTTAGCACTTGCTCATTCAGTGACATTTGTCACATATGTTCTTTTGTATCAAGAATACCGAATTGCTCAAATCCAGGCATAGTCATACACTTCTCAGTGAGTATAAAACCTTGCAGAGTTTTGTGAGATATATCCGAATAGCCTGCAGTACTAGAAAAGGACTCCTTTGTACATAAGCAATAGCTTGTGAAATGTGATTAAATATGATAATGCCTTATGGTAGACTTTATATACTTTTCCTATTATCTCCCAGAAACAAGGAAAATAATTTTCATCACAGATGTCCATCCAAGAGCACTTATATTCTGTTTATTTTGTCATGGAGTCTTTTATGTCCCACTGAAATATTTTTATGACAAGGCTCTACATTTTGAATCAATATTTCTTTATGTCCCAAGGGCCCTGCTTTGCTCCTCTGTTGTCACTTTGCTTTACGGATATTAACCTCCCACATGCAGACTTAAACAACAAGGGGCACATTTGTATTTCAATGCATAATGTAAAACCCTGGGTATCAAACTGGGACAGAACAGTAAAAGTAAACATTTTACATATACTTGAAGTAAATAAATGTGTCCCCTGTCAGAACTTATAATGTTTATATCATTCTTCTTGTAAACACTCTCAGCAGAGCAAATATGAACAGATTAAGACAGGACTGTGATATAGCAGTTACCACTGTATATACTTAGTAGCTAATAATTCTCCAGTAAAATAGTAGAAAAAATACTTTCATGAAGCAGAAATGCTTAACATGCACTGGTTGAGTTACAGCAGGAAACTGTAAAAGCACAAGTAACTGATATTTCAAGTCACAGGCAGCACTTGGGAAGGGAAGCTTGGAGGCTGGCACACACTCTTCCCCAAAAAGTGCTGACAAAAGAGCAAACAGGGAAAGGAATACTGTCAAAGCAACATGTCTCCCTCCCACATCTGCAAACATGAACAAATCTGACTGAGTCCAGTAAAAACTTAAGAAGGCAGGAGGGAACATACTCAGATAATTCTACCAAACCAACTTTTCACAGAAACTGTTTCCTCTGATCCCTATAGGCAGAAGAACAAGTGATAAAAATCCCCAGAAAGAGAACTTTAAGCATCTTTGTTTAAGCCCTGCAGCTCTCCCTCCCCCAGACAAGCATTAGGGCAAGTTCTCAGACCAGGAGGAGAATGGTGCTGAGAAGTACACAAAAAGCTCCAAATTGCAGATCGGCTCATTTCTGCCCTTAGAATATATCTTGAACAAATCATGCCAGTTACTTTTTATTTCTCTTGGGAATACTCACAAAACCTTTCTGGTGCTGAAACTTGAGCAATACCCCTGCAAGATTACACATAAAATTTAATCAATCTAATAGTGCTAGATTTGGTTTTCTCCTTTGATCTTGCTCCAATGTTATGTTCTCTCGGGAAGAGTTTTTAAAGGCTTTGTTCTTTCTCAGAAACTAAGCATCCTTTGCATATCTAAACTATGTCATTTATTTCTTCTGGGGAGATTGTGCAGATTTGATTATACAGATAAATAATTAAGTAGGTTTCAGTCAAAAGATGAAATAACTTTAGGAGGAATGTCAAATATGGACAAGCTGGCTCTTATATCTTTGCATTTTATAGCGAATAAAAAGAGCTATGTGAAAGATATATATTCTCCTTTCAGAGACAGCAGGAGCATTATTCTTTCTGTCCGGTTGTTGCAGTAGGCAGTGACTGCCTTTCCACTACAATGCCAATTACTGTGAAATTTGAGAAAAAAGAATGAAATGGAAATAAAAATACCTTCTTCTGATAGTACTAATGAGGGTTTTCCATTGATCTTACCTAGAGAAATATGAGTATATATTATATTGCCAGACTTGTTTAAAATTTCTGGCAAGAATGATTAAAGATTATAAAGAATGTGCTTGAAGAACACTAAATATTAAGAAAGAAGTGTGATACAGTTCTCTGTAAGATTATGGACTGCAATCCACAAGTAATATAACTTTTTTGTGGTTATTTAGATTTGGTTTTAATTTGAAACTTCAGACCTGAAAGTTTCAGTTTAATGTTTGGGCAGTCACCTTGGAAGACAGCTATTCCTCATCCACCTGAGAGATTTCAAACACAGAGGTCACAGCAGTCAAGTTTCCCTAGCCATTACATTATTCCCTTGATTGAAGGAATAGTGGAAGAGAGGAAGAGAAAGACAAGTTCAGGCCTCCTGCCAAAACCAGGTGAACTGTCAAGTCAAGACTAATAAATCAGGAGGAGAGCAAACATAGAGTCAGGCTGTGGCAGCCCAATGATGAGGACATGTGGCTATGAGTGAGGAGATCAGGGTCTTTCCTGGGGCTCTGCTGTTTTGCCTCTGAAGCTCTTGTTTGGACCTTCATCTCACTACCAAAGGAAAACAAGAAATAAAAGAGTATATTTTCTTGTCAGAATGGATTACTTCTTCAACAGAATGACAAAACTTGAAGACAAACAGAAGTCAGGTGGTATAATATACAAGATTTTACTGTATGTAGTGTCTCATGAAATTTTGTTTATAACATCATATTGCCACTGACAGTAATATTGACATGTAGAATGAAAAACAATTGCTTGGTAGAAACAAGGCATAATGAATAATGATAAATATCTATCCCAGAGGCAGATGGTACATGTCTTGTTGAGTGCTACATGTGTCATCTCTGTGTTTGGACTTACTTAACATCTTAATGAACATCTTGAGAAAGGACGTAAGTAACATGTCATGCAAATCTACAGACTATAGTACCCATGGATATTTTCTGAAGATTAAGCATCTACAGTACTGTGAAGGTCATAGCAAGATGAAATTAATTATAAGGAAAATGTGGGTGAAATGGGGAAAAGTGAATGGATATTCATTGGGAAGGAGAAACCTGAAAAGCCAGTAATGCATAAATGGAAAGTGAGATAAATACTGAGTTCAGACCTCCTCTAATGAAATATCCTGTGTCTGTTCTCTTTCACTAAGCTTTACTACACATACTGATTTGAAAACAATCCCTCCCTCCATGTACCTTTGTCAAAACTTTTGCCTACACCATACCAACCTCTTTCCATGACTACTCCTGCCTTCTTTTCATTGGGTTATTTTCTTCTATCCAAGTGCTTCGAATTTCACAGAACATTCACAGAATAGCAGAATGTTAGGAGTTGGAAGGGACCTCGAAAGATCATCCAGTCCAACCCCCCCTGTCAGAGCAGGATCACCCAGACCAGGTCACACAAGAATGCATCCAGGCGGGTTTTGAATGTCTCCAGAGAAGGAGACTCCACAACCTCTCTGGGCAGCCTGGTCCAGTGCTCTGTCACCCTTACAGTAAAAAAGTTTTTTCTCATGTTCAGGTTGAACCTCCTATGCTCCGGCTTGCTCCCATTGCCCCTTGTCCTACCATTTGACATCAGAGAGAAGAGCCCGGCTCCTTCCTCCTGACACTCCCCCTTTACATATTTATGAACATTAATGAGGTCACCTCATACTCTATCTGGGCCAAGAAATTATCCTTCCACCCAAATTCAGTTACCAGATCTTCTGAGATACAGAACTGTGCTGTGCTTCCCTTTTCCACTCCCTCCTCCATCTTATTTGTGAGGACCTGCCAGTGTGAAAAGGAGGGACAATAAAAGTATTTGGGCTGAGTGAGATCACTTTCTACAGTGGAAGGTATTAAACCATCCTAGGGCCTTAACCGCGCCTTGAGAATTTTAGACGAGGCAGTCCCATCTCTTCCTTTGGCATCTCTGACTTACTCAGTTTCTTGCTTGTTTATATAAGATTGAAGATATCTCTTCCTCTCATTTTCTAGTCCTTGAATAAAGATGCTGAATCTGTAATCACACAGGCCATTCATTTCATTCAGGTGGTCACTTTTCAAAGTGATTACCAGTGATAAGTTGGCATTTTTCATTTAGAGTTACAAAGTACAGGGAGTACTTTTTTTTGCTTAATCCTATAAAAACAAGAACCAAATAATGTTTTGGCTTTATGCCAAATGTTAGTCATCAGGAAAAGCTGTTTTTATGGCAGCAAACGATAAAATCAAGTGATTTCACAAAACAAACATTAAATAAAATACCGTACATTAAAAGGTATGTTTGAGCTTGGATAAGTTAAATTTCTTACTATATGTATATTTGCTTATGAAATGTTTTTCTTTGACAAACATACATGTGGACCTGTGATCAGGAACAAACACACGTTTTAGATTTGATCATTTTCTCCTTTTGTAGGCAAATTTCTGACATTTTCCGAGATACAAGTTTGAAATTGTTTCATATTTGTGGTCTTAAGGTTTGTGCAGTTTGAAAGTACTATATTCTGACACAGAAAATTAATGTCATAGCAGTGCCATTCTTTTCAAATCTCTATCACAATATGAATTTCAGCAGGTTATTTCATAATGTAAGGGCTGCACTGAAGAGAGGGTAATAGGAAGGGCAGTAGGAAGACAGAAAAACTCCTAAAACATAACAACAGGAATCCAGTTAAGGCTTATGAAAGTGATGAGATAATTATCACCATTCCATGCAATTTCCCATTAGGGAATAATTCTGTAGTCTGTGTGGTGCCAGAGTTGTGAAGTTACCTGCATGGATCAGGGATGGTAAAACCACAGAGGCGATGATTTTACAGACTTAGGAGAGGGTGAGGGGTGGGGGACAGGGGTGCAGAGCACTGCATTACAAGGATTTTACTCATCACTTGCTAAAACCAGATCTCAGCAATGTCATTCTGCTCACTGCCATGAGTGAGCAGAATTAAAAACAGAGTAAGCAAGATCAAAACTGCACTTTAAAGTAAATGGACAGGGCCTATTTATACTGTAAGTTATTTTGTAGAAGGTCTTTCACAAAGGCCAGAAACAACTAAGAAATCACTCAGATACATCATTTCAGGTGCTATGGGACAGTATACTTAGGTTAGTTATCCTGTTCCAAGTCCAACGAACAAAGCCCGTTTTGCTGAGGAGGCCAATGTGGCATTTGCCCTGTAGAAGAGCAGGGCAGCATGAGGTGCCACCAGAAAAACAAGGCAATTTGCCTAGACATTCACAAGCAGTCAACGCTAATTCAGAAAAAGAAAGCAAAATATGGGTAATATTTTCTGATCTAATCTTAAAAATCCCTCTCCTTCCTGACCCTAAATCTGGCCATTAGCATGGCAATAAATTTGTCAGACTGTCCAGCTAGAATTATGAAAGAAAATTTGCTCTGCCTCTTAGCACTTGCAGGTACCCTTCCAACATCCTCTTTCTGGCTTCCATTAGTCCTCAACGCTTTGAAGGAGCACAAGAATTAATGCATTTGGCCCATGCTGCCTATGGAAAAGCAATCCTTTCTGCTGCTGGCAGAGGAACCAGCTGAAGCCTGGGAACAGCCAGTGCTTCAGTTCAGTGAAGGCAGCGCTATGGGTGACGCAAGGGGAGAGCGGAGCTTCCTTTTCTCCCCTTGGCCTGTGAAGGACAAGCAGATATCATGCTCCAGTTTGTGATGATCTGAATATGCATGTGGTAAAATAAAGGGATACATCTAGTAGGCAGCAAATCAAGTTTTTATGCTGTAGTTTGCTTGCTTTCTGTAACAGTAAATTGCCCACTCCCGATATTTTATTTTTATTTTCCTCGCAGTGTGGTTGTCATAATTCTGAAATCCTCAGGTATATTTTTAAATGAAATTTCAGAGAAATAAGAGAGATTAACTAGAGGTCAGCAAGTGAGAATTTTGCACTTTGAGAAAAATAGGAGGGGTGGCAGTAATAACTACAATTAAATTCACGTTGATGAAGTGGACTATTAGTTCTACAAAAAGCAGAACTACTTCTTCCTCTTCTTCTTCTTCTTCTTCTTCTTCTTCTTCTTCTTCTTCTTCTTCTTCTTCTTCTTCTTCTTCTTCTTCTTCTCCTTCTCCTTCTTCTTCCTTCTTTTTCCTTCTTCTTCCTTTTTCTTCCTTCTTCTTCTTTCTTCTGTTGAAATATGTCCTGAACATAGCCGTCTCTTTGTTTGGACACAGCTATTTTTTCTCATTGCTCCTGCAGCCCCACCGTACGTTTTGTGTCTCATTTAAATTGTGTGAATATTATCCCCACCCAAGCACATTATTATGTTTGCCGAAATTCACCACGTCCAGATGCTTTGTAAGCTCTTATCAGTTGTGATATAGCACCACATTAATATAAAAAAATCTTACAGAACAAGCAATGATGATCCAGAAATGAACTCAAATAAAACAATGTTGCCTTGTCTCGCACAATCTTGTTCTCCCTTTTCTCCTTCTTCTCCATATCCTACGCTGCCTTCTGTTGCCTCTCGTTCCCTGTAGTTTGACCCTTCAACTTCCAACCTCTTTTCCATCGTGCTGCCCTGAACCCTGTGCATTTTGGCAGGAGCTCTGTGCATTAGGCCAGGATTCTTGGCATTGACTGAAAATTGGGCACTCAGCTCCTCTGTGGGAAGATGATCATTGCTTATCTGTATTGTACTGCTTGCATCCTTAACAGTTGAAAACTAATGATATTATTAGCATTAAATCCCCAGACGGGCAGAGGCAGTTTGATTTCTCCCAACCCATCAAAGATAGAAGCGTGTTAAACGTTACTTTGAACTTTTCCGATAATATTGATTCTGCAGCATCCCACAGCAGCTGCCTCCATTATCTACCTATTCGTAGGCTTGTGAGAATCCCTTAATATTGAACCTGTCTCTTTTTTTTAATACAAAGTAAGCCAATTATTTCTTATTCTGCTCTATTTGACAAGAAAGGAAGGTGAGCTCTGTCTGTATTCACAGTGCACTTACAAACTCCTTCTTTTCCTACTGCTCTCCTTTTATCTATTCTCCTGATCTGTGTGTGTGCAAAGACTTCTCTTCCTCTTTCTCTCACTGACTGTTGATGAAACAAAACTTATTCAAAGCCAGCCTGTTATTCTGAGGACAATTTCTTGAATATCCAGTTTCCAAACCACAATTTAAAAAATACTAGGCAAGCAAAGTACGCTGTGATTATTTGAAAGGCAGCTGAAAATAAGGACATTTATGATCTTACCAGAAAAGCTGGAACCATAGCTTTGATGTACAAACCTTCCTGTTTCTAAAATAACATTTCCAGCAAGATAAAAATTGAAAGTGTCTTATAACTGATAGAATTAAATCTTAAACAATTCAGGATCTTGCTAGGAATTTTCCACAAGGATCACTGAACCATTTAATATAGCTATTTAATTTTGTGGAATGTCTCATGTGATATTTTATACTGAATGAGTTTTGCATATAAAAGTGCACGAGGAAATAACATTTATCTCTGAAGTCTTCTGTGACTTCAGTAGTAGAGGAAGGTGTCAGAGTGATACTTGGAAAATGAAATTCAGAGTTTATCTATAATGCAGCAACAAAGATAACTTCTTATAGATACTGTCCCATCATCATAACCCAATCTTGATCTGTGGGGAACATACAAGTTTTGTTAGTCTTGGCCCATGCAGTTGCTGTCCTCACTGCAGTTTGGTAGGTAATGCAAATCCAGTATGTTGTTTTTTGCAAGGAATAAGTCAGAACTGAGATTCACCAAATTCATTGCATGCATGGAACAATAAGCTTACAAAATTAAAAGAGTTTTTTACTCCTGGTAAAATGGGCAGTGTTAAGGCAGATGGACTGCATGTGCAAAGATGCATCTCAGAGCAGAAATGATTGTAATTATCCCATTCCTTCCAGAAATCCTGACCAGTGACATAGCTGGTGAAAGCACTGCGTACTGGACTCCTAGGTTGCAATTACAATTTATAGTGATTTATGGTGTGAACGCTGATCTCAGTATATTGAGGGACCTTGACTTTTCTGCTCTTCATTTCTTCTTTTTCCCTCTGGAAGCAGCAGAGGAGGAAGCTCACATAATTCACAGATCTTGGCTATAGCTGCACTCGGGATTCTTCTCTTCCTAGAAGCATCAAACAAATATTATCAACCTCCATCTCTCCTCATGACAAAATACTCCACTGTGTCTCACTCCTCTGCACTTTTTTTCCCCTGAAAAAATTATGATTGATGTTTTCTATCAGTATATGCTAACCTACCTTCTAGGGTAATTTATTTTCTTAATAAAAGTTAAGAGCTGGTGGTTTGCTACTCCTTCATATGTGACGCTAATCATCCTGATGAGTAGGCTGTCAAAAATATTTCCTTCCAAAACACAGAGGAAAATGTAGAAATCAGATAGAGCTGCAAATAGGTGCTTATGATGCTTGAAGAGGTCTGCACTGAACTATGAAGGACATAAAGGCTTTAAATGAACCTCATGGTTCATCAGATTTGTGAACTTGTGTCCTGGAAACTGTTGAGTATCCTTGCTTAAACACCTCTTAATAGATAAGGCCTACTTGGAAAGAATGTGGGAGAAAAAAGTAGGAGGAGAAATTTATAGAGAAGAACTAATCTTCAGTCTAACATCAGTTTAGACAATTGATATTTAAGACATACAGACATCTCTGTAGGTGCATTTCTAAGGAGGAGCTCAGTTTTCTCAGTGATTCATGTGGTAGACCTAGTAACAAGTAAATGAAATAATGAAAAACTAAATGCTGTCTGAAAACTTGGAGAAACCTGCTGATGCAGAAATGTTAGACTATTAAATAACTGTGATGGCTGCCCCATTGACAAAAAACTCCTAAAATAAGGTGGCAAAAAAAAAAAGGAAAAATAAAAAATACAAATCCTTTCCACACAGGTGAGGAATTAACTTCAGGAACTTCTAGGACTTCTTATTTTTCCCTACTGTCTGTCTTCTCTGAATAAACTTCTGAAGCATTATTTTTGAGATTTGCCAATGACTATAGTATCTGGAATTGCCTCTGGAATGGCTGATTAAAAACCAACAACAATAACAAGAAAAGCAAGGACATTCAAGTCCATATGGATTAGTTAAAAACTGCCTTCTTTCATTCTACAAATCCCGCTGGTACCGGCAGGGCCATGTAACAATTTCAGAGCAGTTTACTGGTAATGCAGATACAAGAAGCAGTGGGATGGGAAGGGTTGTATTTACTTTCAGGAAAGAGTTATACCAGATGTAATATGAAAGCAACCTTCATAACTTATTAATGAAGGGTAGATTTATTAGAATCATTATTCTTGGAATTGTGTGTGTGCAGATTATGGTTAGGCATAAAACTGATATATCTTCAGGTCACATGAGACAAGATTTCAATTCTCTGGCAGTGTGCACTGGACAAGGATAGAAGAAAATCTATTTTACTTTCATATGCTAATACTACTTCTTCTGCATAGTCATGCTACAGCATTTGGTATAATCATGCTGTAAACAATATTTTCTGATCAAGTGGATTTTTTTTAAATAAAGAGGCAAAAATTTACTATTTCAAGTGTTAGTGTCTGCTAGGAATATGTAGGCATCATTGTTTAACTTGACTCAGAGACATCCCAAATATACCATAGAAAAATTGAGGGGACAGAAGTACTATACAGTGTTTGGAGAAGTGCTATCCATCATAATAAAGGAAATTAGAATTAGGCACTACATGAAAATAAGTGGGATTCACACAAGACCTTGAGATGCCAGATGCATCTGAGGGAGCTCAGGACTCTGGCTGACATCACTGTGAAGGTCATCTCTATTACCTCTGAAAAGCTGCAGGGATCATGGGATGTCCTCAGTGACTGGAAAAAGACAGACTTTATGTTCATCCTCAACACAAGGCAAGAAGATGCACAAGAATTTCCTTTTTCCAGAAAGAAAATCCATGGGCTAGTTGTCTTGCATCAGTCCCTGGGAATATAGAACAAGTCTTTACAGAAGCCGTTTCAGACATGTGAATGACAAAAAGTGATTGGAAACAACCCACGTGGATTTACAAAGGGCAGATCTCTGAGATAAAATTAATGGCTCAGGAGACAAGGACAGAGCAGTAGATGCCATTTATCTCGATTCAAGCAAGTCTTTTGACATATTCTCTCACAGTAAACTTGTAGCCAGCTTGTCAAAATATGGACTGAATGGGTAACCTACAAAATAGGTAAAATATATTGGACCATGGCTTAAAGGGTAGTTAGTTCAAACACTAACTGGTTACCAGTTATGACTGGCATTTCTCAAGGGATGATAGGGTTTAACACCTTCACTGATGACCTGGACCATTGGACAGGGAACACTCTCAGCAAGTCTGCAAGACACCAAACTGCATGGAATAGTCAATACGCTGGAGGGGAGGGTTGCCATCAAAGGGCACTCAAAAAGATGAATAAATGGGCTGACAGGAACTTAAATTTAAATATAAATTTCAAGTCCTGCATCTGAAATTGAATAATTCATAAACAGTTCTAAAACATTTCAGGATGGAGACATGAAAGCAGCAGTAGAAAAAGCAGCTCCAAACAAAAGGACCCGGCAGTTCTGGTAGACAGGAGGTTGAACAGCAGTATGCCCTACCAGCAAGGAAGGCCAACCACATCCAGAACTATATTGGCTAGAGTGTAAACAGCAGGGCAGGAAAAATTGTTATTCACCTCTGCATGGCACTTCTGAGACTACATCTGGAGAACTGTGTCCAGTTTTGAATATCCCAGTAAAGAAGAAGAATAAAAACAAAGTAAGGACAAAACTTGAGGCCTGGAGCCTACTGTCTCCATGCAACAAAGAGATACTAAGGAAACTAGGTCTATTAAACCCAAAGAAACATTGCAAGGGGAAGACTCTAACCACAGTTTTCCAGTACCTGAAGGGGAGCTACAAAGAAGATAGAGCCAGACATTTAGGAGGTGCCCAGCAAAAGGACAAGAGGTAACTATTAGATGTTATAGAAACAAAAATGGACTTATGGGAAAATATTCATAATGAGAGTGGTTAAGTGCTAGAACAGGCTTCTAAGAGAGGTTTGGGAATCTCCATCCTTGAAGATGTTCAAAACTTGCCCAAGGCCTTATCAACCTTATCTAATTTTGAAACAAGTCTGACATTGCAGAGGAGTTTGGAGGACACAGAGGTCCTTTCCAGTCTAAGTTTTTCAATGATTCTATGAAATGCTGGTCAGTTTTTCAGTGGAAACCTGTATATGAATACAATTTTTGCTTGTTTGTTTGTTTGTTGACATACATGACAATGTTTTGAGGTAATGAGCAGACACCATGCCTTATGTTGTGTCAGAGTATCTTTTCAGTGCCGCCTTGGTGCCTCTGAAAAATGCCTTTGAGATTTGCAGAGTGTGCAGATGGAACTCAGATACTGATTTATGTTTTGCAGGCTATCTTCTCACTACAGGGAATAATAACTAGTTGCATGCACTTAGTGCACTCTTGGGATGTAGTGGTGGTTCAAGAGAAAAAAGCTTTTGGTACATTTTGTCAGGATGCAATCCATCCTGAAACTGAACTCACCATTATTTAAGATTTCTCTGTTAATTTTCTATAAACAGCCTTCCACATATATTCTGACAGTCAGTAAATGAGGTGACAGAGGCAAAAAAAAAAAATTACTTGCAGCTTTTTCAGTGACTTCTTGATCTTCCTTTTCTGAAGTTAAATCAGATTCACAGGAACTGAAGGGCATTATGAGAAACAAGGTACCTTGCATGGGTCTGTCCGTACTATCCATCCCATGAAAATACCAGAAGGATGTAAAGAAGTTAGTTAACAGTATTTTCTAACCATTTAAGGCCTGCAGATCCTGGCTCATAAATGGTTTGTAAATAATTAATTAAAAAATCTGTTGTTCTCTGCAAGCACCGAAGAAAGAAATGTGCCTCATTCTCAAAGCAAAACATTTTCTTATGCTTTAAATGCTAATTCTTTAGAATAACACAACGGTAAACTTCATAAAACTGTTATTTAGAGACTAATAAGAAGGATCTGTCTTGTAAAAAAGGGTTTATTAGTCCTTACTCAGCTTTAGTAAGCAGGTTTCTACATCTAAAACTTTAATGTGTGTTTGGCACTTGTCTAAATTTTAGTCAGCTGTTTCTGCTTTCTAGTTTGCCAGTCAAAATAAACTGGAACTGCAATCCACTGTGGAAAGAATTTAACCCTTGTCTCATCATGACTGGACTATGAGTAAAATGAAAACTCAGAATTGACATTAATGTTAGCAATTTTTAAATTGTTCTTAAATAAATTTCTGTGCTGCTATTCTGTTCCGTTTAGAAATATATATTGGCATTTTATATATTGGCGACACTGCCATAGTTTGCTGCTTCAGCTATTTAATTCATCCAGACCAGATAGCTATGATATTTCCTAACAGCTGACTGAAAGAATACATAAAGGAATTTCCAAGCAACATAGCTGAGTCTATATATTTGGCTACAGATGCTTGTATACAGCTTTTTCTCAGTTTGCATTAATCTCTAAGTAATTTTAAGATATACCACTGAACACTGGGTTAATCAACATTCTGTCATAGGGACTGTTGCAAAACCAAAAAATCTAAATTGTAAAGAAAGTGTTGTCTACAACAAAGAAAGAATGACTGTCTTCTTTGCTGTATATTTGTGGGTTAGTGGCGGCAGTAGTATTGAGAAGAGCATGGTCACATAGAAAAGCCAGCCTCACCATTCCCTATGTTAACTCCTGTTTCCGTACTAAAGTGAAATTGTAAAGTCAGTAGCAAAACTGAAATTACATTAAAAAAATTCCTATAGTCTTATGCATTTGCATTCTCTAAATTATGTCTTCCCCCAAATAAAGAAAATGTCTTCAAACCTTTCAGAACTAGAACTGATTGGGACATTTTTTTTTCCAAATTATGTTTTAGTTAAATACAACATCTGTTGGAAAAGATACCTTAACATGAGAAAGACCAGCACTATAGTATATGAGTAGTTGCTTATAGTATATGGGTATGAGTAACCCATACCAAGCCAGAGGAGGGGAGAAAGATGTTTAAATTCCAAATTGGCTCAAGACTAAATAACAAAGGGAACACTGAAGACAAAAATGTTATTATTCCATGATGTGCCTTCGTTGTACAGTTCTACTCCCAAACAATCCCAAACCAGTAAAGCAACAGTCACAAAGTGATGAAAGATATGAAATGGCTTCTATTCTATTATTAGGAGTCTACAAGGAAGAGATACCAGAATAGTCTGGAAAATAATGTGTAAACTGGAAAAGCTGATAAGGAATGGTTGTTTACACTATCCTTCTGTACTAGCACTAGCAGGCATTAACTGCCAGCAGGTGGCAGATTCAAAAGAAATGAGAAGATGGATACGCTTTTTCATACAGTGCACAGTTACTTTCTGGATCTCTTCGCTGTATGACCTGGACGTAAACTTCTGAATTCACAAGGAGTCACATGGAAAAGACAAGGCATAATGGACTCAAGTTCCTTCTGGAGAGATTCCAACTGAACTCCAGAAGAATTTTTTTTACCATGAGATCAATCAGACATTGGAATGATCTCCCAGGGGATGTGGCAAATTTCCCTACATTGGTCAGTTTTAAAAGTCAGCTTGACAGAGTGCTGAGTCATCTCATTTAAACTATACTTTTACCTTGAGGGGTTGGACTGGATGTTCTTTGTGGTCCCTTCCAACCTGGGATTCTATGATTCTATGTATGAAACAAAGAAAAAATTGAGAAAGCAAGAAGAGGAATCCACCAAGGGCTGCTAAATGCAGCAATCCCCTTGATGTCACCTGGGAACCATCAGCCCTTGGAGGAAGGAAGAGAGCTCTGGTGAACTACCACTGTATCACTATCCGTGTCGCTATAACCTTCCCCTTTCCTATGTTCTTCCAGTGGTCACTGCTGGAAACAGAGTACTAGTCTTGCTAGTCCTAATGGACATTTGATCTCATCCAGTACAGCTCTTATTTTCTTACTCCTGGAACATACATATGTGTCAAAGAGGTGTCTGTGCATTCCAAAACCGAAAGATTTTAGTTTGCATTTTAATGCACAGGAAACAAGCTGTTCCATGAATTGAAAATTGATGCAGCCAGGGTGGCTATGAGCTTGCATCCTTTGTTGCCTGATCTTTTCCTGATCATTTTCCTCCTGCCTTTGTGGTGAAACAAGGAGCAAAACATGTTTTCACTGGTCCAAAGGCATATAAGTGCTGCATGCAGCAGATGAGAAGCAATTTGACCTTTAGGCCTTTAAAGTATATGAGAAGTGATGTGTTAACTGCTCTTATGTGTAAGAACACTTCTCATTGTCCAGCTCAATATAATAATGCCATAGTTTCTACATCTTACCTCTTCTGTTAAATTTGTTTGAAAATGGCCTATTTCCTAAAAAGTTGTCAATAAGATAAGAAATAAACAAGCAAAAGAAGATTAAGCAAAAGGACAGACAGCTTGACTTTGTAATCTTTATTCCTTTTGTTCTGAAACCTCAGAAACTATGAAGTGGAATTGACTCTTTCCAGTCAGATCCATAGCTTTATTCTGTACTTTCTCTACTGATACAGCAGGAACTCCATTACATTCTCTCTCCGAATTACTATGTCTTTTAGATGCTAAGGAGAGTTGTAGAGAACAAAGTTAGCTGCCTCATTTGTCATGTCTTTCTTCCATTGCAACCTGTTTGCCACTACCCATCTGTCATCCGCATGAAAAAGAAACTGCTCAGTCTCTTAAATTTGCCCTGAAACACCAAAAATGACAGCTTCAAGAACAGGAAGAAACTTGTTATTCTGTGCAAGCTGGGATACCAGAGTGCCTGGAAACTGGCTTTCCACTCAATGTCTTCTAGATGGGTCCCTTCCAAAATCTGCTTTTCCTCCCCCAGCCATACACCTTTTTTTTGCTTTCCAAAGCAACAGAAAAGCAGACAGTATCAGCCTGCAAGATAAATGTCCTGGGAGGCCAAGGAGGAAGGTAAAACCCATGTCAGAGAAAGGTAAGCTAGACTGGTTCCGGCTTTATGAAGAAGACCTTCCTGTGTTAAGCATGTAGTCCGTAAGCTGTCATTCTTCTCTAAATTGTGGCATGTGAGTTCATTAATGTCTACCTACTGCCTCTGTATTAGACTTCAAAACATTTCTTGTACTGCTATAGATAAGGAGTTGAGTGAGGGTTCTGTCAGACTGCACCACAACAAGCCATTCATCCTGTAGGAGCTAGAGAATGAGAATCTCCTCCTTCAGGGGAAATTGCTCAAAGTATGTGCAAGCTAAAGCCTGGGATGTGGGCCCTAGTTATGAGGCAGAATTCCAGTTTGTCTTGGTAACCTGCATATTCCCTGAGTTATAGTATAATTGCTACCAATATTCCTGCAAAGTAATAGAGGATAAGATAGTATTTTTAAGAATTAAACAGTAATAGGTGTGCCCCCCTCCACTGCCCTTAGATTAACTATCTCATGTCTTTTTTTAAAAAAAACAGCTTATACACATTGGAGCATGACAATGACTGTGGTTACTATGAAAACTGTGTGCCCATACTGTATTGGCAGAGGTGACAAAGCTAAGAATTATACCAGCAATTCTTCAAGTTAAAGATTCCCCCAGGATCACTAATCAAACAAGGGTTTAAATTTTCTCCTAATTAAGACAAAAACATGAGCCCAGAAGGATTAGTCAAATCTGTCTACCAACTGCATTTCAATGGTTCTGAGAAAAAAAATAATATAAGCATCTACAAAGGCATATGTAGAGCATTTTAAATGTAGGGGCAAATCTTTCCTCATTTTTCTTCTGTTTAATGGAACTACATAAAGACTGTGGATCTGCATTCATTTATAGAAATTGTCTTTATCCTCAAATAGCAAATGGAATAAAGAAGAGAAAAAATAATTTTCATTCCACAGTGAGCCTGCACTGTGTGTCCTACATGCAGTTGTATTCCTGGGAACTCAAAAGTGCAAAGCCGTTGTGGAAAAAGGAGAGTGGTGAAAGGTAAGGTAAGCACATCATTCCTCAAAGAGTACATGGCTATATATGTGCATGAACATCCCTCTCAGTGACTTGAGCTCAAGGTCTTTCAGTGTAAGATCAAGAATCACACAAAGTTTGCCCAGAAATTCCTGTTTTTCTCTAAACAACAGGGACTACCTTTGGTCATCCTCTCACTTGCTATTCACAGAACCACCAGCAAGCACTTCACACAGAGACAGCATAACCAGCAGCAGATTCTCTTGCTGCATAAATATTATTTTTTTCTTCTCCCTTTTTTAAAACAAACAAACAAACAAAAAAACAACAACCCACACACAAAAAAACCCTCAAGCAACCCTTTTCATACCCAGTGAGCATTTAGCTGCCTGCCAAGACCCTAGTCCCAAGTGCTGAACAGATATTCTGGTCCTGAGTATTTGGAATACATTAGCTGAAGCTGAGATATTAGTAAATAGAGATGTATAAGAGAGACCTTAACTTTCCTGCTACGGACATCATGTTAGTATACATACACTCACTCATATATCTATTCCCTTGGAAAGTAACCTCAGCCTACACTGTGATCAAAACAGTAGAAAATAAAGCTACTGTGCTTAAATCATAATCCTGCAATTAATGCAGCAGGGAGCAGATCCAGCATCATCTGTCATCCCTGCAGAGTAGAAAGTGGAGGAACATTTGCAGTAACTAAAATACTGGTTGAGCTCCTTTTATCAGTCCACAGAAATTTCCTTTTAAAGGTTCACAAACAAAGTGAATTAATTAATTCCTCAGTTTTTATTATTCCTCTTCCCACCCTCCCCCAAGGACACAGTATTTAAGCTCTACTGTAATTAAATATGAATATGCTAAATTTTTCTGTAGCATATTTTACCTCTGCTGTTTCTACAGAGCTGTCACTACCAGCTGATAGATCTCCCCTCAGAAGGTAAAATTGTTTCATGAGATAACACTTTCCCTTCAGCCCCACGAAGCCCCAGTGGGCATATTTCTGGATGCATTTGAAAGCAGCAGAACCAGCTGTGCACCTCCATATGTGAAAGGTCTAATCAGACCAGTCTCGTTTTAAAATCAACAGAATTGACAGAAAGATTGTTTTGCTACAACAGAGCAATTCACAGCTCCAGTACAGGTTGATGCCAAGTTTTTAAAAGGCTTTAATAAGCCAAGCCGGCCAGGAGTCAGAACATGCTGTAGCTGTGTGGCATTGCTGCAGAGCCTGACATCCCCTGTCAGCCATAAATTAATTTTCACAAAGGATAGAGGAAGACATTCAGAAAGGAGTAATGTGCCCTGATAGTGTCAATCTTATCAGCATGATATTGCATTGACATTCTAACCATTAGCTATGAACCTATGTAATGGTTACAAATTAAGTAATGAGATGAAATTAAGAAAATATAAATTTTGGAACAAGGAGCTGAAAATAAGTGAGGTCTGCAAGGCAGGAGCAATCTCAAAGACAGCCAAGGGAAATCTGATTTCCAGGACTACATTAGACTAGTAGCTGGAGAGTATAGAGAGATATAAACCCTGCTATGGGCAGGCATTTGGCTTGTAGTTCTGTAACTTATACAATATTGCTATTAGAGTAAGGTTAAAAACTTTCAGCAAAACAACTTTTTTTTTCTGCAAAATGCTTGTTCACTTAAATAAAAAATTTTTATGCATAAATATATCATTTTTGATGAAGCATCGGCTGAGAATTTTTTCTCATGTCTAGGAGAAAATCACAGGTAAACATCAGAAATGGTCACCTTCTCAACACAGGACATGGGTCCACTTTGTCCAAGATGAACCCAGACTTCCACACAGAAAGAAATGTATGAGGCTAGAGAGAAAACATGCAAAGGGAGGAACATGCATCAGGAGTCCACTTACAGGGACAGTCCCACCATGAGGAAAGGTCTCAGCTTCTGGGCCTTTTCCCACTGAGTTTCATGCTTTTTGTATAGATCAGCTGTGAGAAGTGTTTGAACTAAGACACTTCTCACACTTATAACCATGCAAGAGAGATTCAGGTTAAGCACCTAGAAAACATTTCATAAAACATGGGGGCATGACTGTACTTTAAGACATCATTCAGACAGCCCTGAACTGTAGAGAGTTTAAACAGCACATTAGCACTTAAATACTGCAAAGATCCCTCAAAAGCACTGCAGTTTCTCATGGTCTGAAATAAATCACTAAGTTTTATGGATAGCAACAGTCACTAATTAATAACACTATTTATCCCTCATCAAATTAAGCTGGCCTGCTGAAGGTGTAGAATCAATATAATCCATATAGCAAACTAGCTGTATTCTGTGCATAATTACCTAGATTTTCTAAAAGCAAAGGTGCAGTAGCCTGTTTCTCTCAAAGCAAATAATGGAAACAGGTGTCTCTTATAAAATTACAAGCTTAAATAGCTCCCAGTGAATATGAGTATGTTGATGAAGCTCTAAAGATACAAATCTTCCCAGAAAGTATGGGACATTGTCAGTGATCCTTCTTTTCACAAAGATATGCTCATGCCTTCCATGGTAGCATCTGGTACCTTACAGAATAGGGTCCATCTACTTGTGAATGATGTCATGCTGATAGCCAGGGAAAGTTATGCAAACAGTTATGCAAACAACAGCGTAAGAACCCCAGGGACAGATGGACTCTCAATTATCTGCTCCAGGAAGACCAGGCTCAGGAACATCCCTTGCCTACGTTCCATCCCTCATTCAGCTGGAAGGTGGCTGGAAACAAGTACCCATGCTTTTTAAAATCTTGTGACCCACACATCAGCTGGGACACCTACAGGGACAATAAAGAGAGGGCACCAGGTCTCAGCATCTCACTATGAGGTGCCTCAGCCATTCAGTCTAGATATGTACTTGGTGACCAGCCCTTCTGGGTGCCTTGATGTTCCTTAAATATTGGGTTGCTCTGACACCCTTCAAGTCAGAATGCCTTGCAATGGCAATGTCTGCAACAGAGCAAGGTGCCTGTGAGCACCTCCAGACAGAAATTCAGTCATTCATGTTAGCATCCTGTCTTTGGCAAGAGGAAAGAGTAGGGACACACAACTATCTTAGAAGACACCAAACCCTAAACCAGTTATTTTAGCTGAAAGTCCCTCTAATGGAGATGGGTGTCCAGATTTCTTATGTGAAACTTCTCTTCCTTAGGTTCCTTACAGATCTTATGGGACTCCTATTTATGAGACTCCGTTCATTTTAAGTTCATAGGGCTGAACATCTTCCATGACCTAAAAGAAGTTAGAAAGTCATTTTGATAATGTAAGCTGGTAGATAGCCTTTGATCCTGAGTTTTATGGAACGAAATAGATGTTTCCACTTTGTCCAGCTTTAGAGTTACTGAACAAATGAATATTCATTATCCTAAACTGCAGCTACTAGTATAAATAATTTATTCATACATAAAGAGGTTTTTCATAACAAAAATAGCTTTTACAGTGCAATTCTATTATGTACAGTCTATTTGCAGCTCTGAGACCACAGGGTCAATAGATATTTAGACTTTTTTTATGAGTATCTCTCCAGCTAGTGCAGAAAGTTAATGTTTTTGCTGTCTTAATCTCAAAAAAAAGAAGAAAGGGGAAAATTATTATTTCAATGAGCTTTTAGAAGACAGTTGATTTCTTTTCTTTAATATTGCTGAGGAGGAACTTAAGAGAAAGTAAATTTCCTGCTTTAGCACATGCTTTCAAAAATGTGTGCTACTGTTTAACATGTTCCATCTGTCATGAAAGTAATTTCTGTCACTGACTTGTTGACACAGTTGCTTCTTTACACAATTTAAGTCAGAAAAAAGCAAGGTACAAATGAAAACTTCATTGGATTACAGAGGTAAAATAAAGTCTGATCCATCCCCAGCAGGATGACATTTTTGTGTGTGTATGTGTGTTTGTGCGTGCATGTGCATGTGTGTGAGTGTCTGTGTGCATTTTCTGTGTGGGTTTTTTTCATGGCTGTTATCAAAAGGTAGAGAATAGCTACTGCCAGCACACTTGAGTAGGAGCACGGGGAAATTCTGCCTTTGTCACTGGGGTCTATAGATCACAGCCACATAGAAAATGCACAGCAGATAATTACCTTTTCGGCATATTAATTAGAAGAGCTGGTTTGCACTATTATGTATAACACTGTGTATATGTACAGTGATGGTAAATTTAATTTTTAACTAACACACACAATGTTTAGCATTTGCTTAACTATTCTCTGCGCAAGCTTTAATAGAGCAACAGATATCTTTTTGTCTTCTAGAGATGTTAAAGTAATGCCATTGGACCTACACAGTACACAAGCATTGCCAGGAACAGACGTGATGGGCTTGACTCCATTGTCATGCGTAGCTATCTGAAATACATCTAGGGCACATGAGACATCTGCGAAGGGCTGGCAGATATGACACAGGACCAGCAAGATTCATGCCTTGCTTCAGCAGCATCTAGACACCAGCCTTCTGAAATGGCACTCAAATGATTGAACTGGGATGGGAATCAGTTTGGGAGTAATTTTTCTTATGGTTTACATGTAGGTGCCTATACATCAGCTAAGTGTCTGTGGTCTCACTGAGATCTCTTCAGTGTAGTTAATGTGGGCATTTTACCTAGGGTCCAGTTGCTGCCTCTGAGGCTGTGTCTCCTTAAGGTCATATGACCCATTTGCCAAGCATCTACAGATATCTTGGTTGTCTGTTGATGACTCAGATGGCATTAAACACCTATGTTTAGGAAGATCTTTGCTGACTATAGGGACAGCTTAGGTATCTCTGTGCAACCTCACATGTAGACACCTAAAGGTTTGGTCTCTGACCAAACCATTAATTCCTTATGTCCTTCACAGAGAAACCAGCTAGGCTTACATGACAAATATTCTGTGGATTCTGAAAATTTTATTTTTTGTTATATACAGATCATATAATGTATTCTAAGTCTGGATTTCTAAATCCTTTTCAATGATACAAATGAGAAGAACAACTTTCAATGTCAGTAAGCATGGAGTGAAGGCTTAGTAGCAAAAATAATCATGGGATCTCTCCTGCAAAGCATATAACATGTTTCATTAGAGGAAAGACATTGCTAAGACTGAAAAGAGACTGCAGAGGATTATCAACATTATTTAGGGCTTTCAGCCTCTGAGTCATGAGGCAAGATTAGCAGCACAAAAAGAACAGAGATTTCACAGAACTGCATCCCATCTGGCAAACAGCATAAGAGACTCCTGCTGAGAAACTCTTTGATACTGTTACTAATTCAAAAACATGATGCCTTGATGTTGGCTTACACTTGTGAAAGTGATTTTAGTAGAAGTTCTGCAAATCTTCAAGTGCTGCAGTTTATACAGACAGGAAGGAGCTGGCCTATTTCAGTGAGGGAGGAATAATCCCAAGAAAATAATGTCCTCTATCTCTCCTTAAAACCTTTTTGTCTTAGGTTCCATAAACCTCGCTTGGAGAGCTGGCAGCTTTAAGGGTAAAAGGGCTTTTGTCTGAAATGGAAGAAAGGTTTGGTTCAGTTCAGGAGAATTCTCCTACCAATAATTTCCCTTGCTAGTATTTTTTTTCCTTTCTGTCCTGTAGACAGTGTTACTACAAAAGTAGTGGCAGAAGACACTTGATTTTCTTTTGTGTGTGCTGCCTGTTCTAACTCTTTGGGAATCCTGTACAAAGGCACAAGAAGAGACATAGAGAATGAAGAAAAGGAAGTGGAAAAATCAAGAATAAAATTAGACACAATACACAAATAAATTACTTTATTTCTATTCTTCATTATTCTGTTTCTTTCTTTCCACACTGAGAATGATGTCCTAGAATGAAAAATCCAGGGGTCAGGAACTGTGCTGGAAGGAAATAAGACATCAGGTGGTATCTTCTCCTACTGTGGTTGTAAGTGCCCAGTGAGAAGAGCGTAAAGCCACATAAAATCAGAAGGAAAATGTAGAAGCCATAAGAAATAGGATTGCCAGAACCAATTCAGCTTAGTGTGATAATTCCCAGTTTTTCAATTTTTACAAATTCTCACTTAACTGGCTGAGCTTTCATGGGCTTTATGTCAAAATCACCTTCAGTATTGTTATCTGCTTCTTCAATGAAGGAGGTTGGAGACTAAGGCAAGAAATCCAACAAATACTTACACAAGGGACAAACTTTACAAATTCAGAATGTCCTAAGGGACCCAAAAGTATTTTTATGAGTTGCTTGAATTGGAGGACAATTTAGACTTAAAAGAGCAAAAAAATAGAGAGCCAAGGGGATGAAAAAGCTGTTAGATATGTTTTGGGAGAGTGGAAAAAACATCTGCAAATAGTTCTTTCATTTTTTTTCTTTTTTTTTTCTTTTTTTTTTTTTAAGTTCCATTCAAGGATGAAGAAAGAAAAGGGAAACAGGCTCAGGAACAAAATCAAATAGCACAGATGGGGGTATTGATAAGCAGACAACTGGTGTCTTGTTCCTTAAAACAAAATTACTTCTAAGGGCCTAAGGGAACATTTATAGGAACCCAGCAATGCTGAAAAACACTGACTTCCTTCTTTCTCTCTTCAAGAAATGAGGTCTTCTGGTAAAAGACTTGTGGGGTTTTGGTGGCATACCTCATCAGATGCAGTCATCATTCTGTGTATCCCTGAGCCATCTGCACAGCACAATTGCTCTTCTGGCACAAAGGTCTATCACTGAGACAATAATGGGGGATCACAGTTACAATATTCTCAAATCAAAACCCATGGTCATGGATTTGAGTATAAAGCATTGTCCTAAGAGCTAAGAATTTAACAAAAAGGAGTCATCCAGGATATAAATCCTTGAAAACTTTTGCTTTTATGAAGCATATTTTTAAAAGCTTGACTTAAGGAAAGAGATTGCCAAGGCTATTTCTAGCTGAAAACATTTATAGATCAGAAGCAATTTCGGGGACATAACTGAATGTTGCAGATTTATATTGCAAGATGAATTTATGCAGTTTTCAGACATTAACAATAAAATTGAATAATTAAGAGACTTGGAACAGACTCTATATATTAACACATCTTCACGTCATTCTATGACACACTCCATAAACCTATAAATTTACTAACGCAAAGTAAACTATGATGGAAATAATTTGAAACTACAAATGCATCTCTGACCAAATGTTGTTCAGAATTAGCAGTATCATGCTCTTGGGTCCCCAATCTGAAAAAAATTAGGATTAATAATAAACTCCTATAGTGTTTGCATTGATCTAGTGGCTTTAATAGTGTGAGATCTACTGAATGCACCAAAACAACTAAAGAGCTGTCTAATCTGCCTTTGCCTATAGAGTAATAATGGGTTTCTTGAGAAAAGTTAGGACTATATGTATTTGTGAATTCTGTGAGGAAAAACATTTCAAGACAAATTTGTGTTAAAATGGGGAAATGCTTTCTGTTTACTGTTGAATGACACGCATATTCCAAAATCTCACTAATCGTTTAAACCCCTACTTCTCAGAATTCTGTAGCACCCAAAATTTAATCTATATTCTCTGTAAAGCCTGAGAAAGTTACTTGGTATGTTGTCCATTTCATCTACTTGATGAGTGAAGAATCTCCCTCTCCATTACAGCCTCCTCTGATGGGCTGTCAACACATTTCAATGACTGACTCAACAGAAGAGGTGCAGTTCATTTCAGGAAACAAGGATTTTACAGTATCACAGCATTTTAAAAAATGGAATGTGGACAATCATCCCTACTTCAAAACTGCTGGATATTTTATTTAGAAAATCAAAATCAAAATGGAAACCTAAGTAACAACAGTGCAGAAGGTTTAAGGAGCTTGCTTATATTCCATAATCATCAAGAAACTTACTTTGCAAAGTTAGGTCTTTGCACTGAAAATATCTCAGTTTCTCAGTGGGTCAGGACCACCTCCACAATTGAGTCTATAGTTTAGAATTTCTTTAAAATAAAAGTTTTTGTAAAAAGGGAGAGGAGAGGAGAGGAGAGGAGAGGAGAGGAGAGGAGAAAAAAGGCATAGGACACTTTAGATTAGCTAAAAAAACCCAAACAAAACCAAAACCAAAATAAAAGAAACAAGCAAGGAGAGGAGAGGAGAAAAAGGGAAAGGGAAAAAATCAAAAGGAAAACACAAGTGTTCCTTCTGATCATGTTACATTGTCAAACTGGAGTCTCAGAAAACATTGCTCAGATTCCTCAGACACCAAACTGAGGTGAATAATCTCCATTTTTACAGCATTCATCATTGCAGGCTATCAGCCTCTGCATGATCCTGACTAAACCTGGAGCTCAAGTGACAAAAAAAGCACGATAACATCACCTTAACTGTTCCTCACAAGCATGTTCTAGTGGTATACTACAGCCAGAAATCCTTCTACTGCCGTCATGTTAAACCAAAGAAATGAAACATGGTGTTTCCAGAAGGCTGCAAGAGAGACAAGCCCCTCTGCTCCTCATCTGCTTTGGCCTGAAGGAATACAAATAGTGTGTACTAGATGCATGTAAACAGTGGAGACATCATTGTTGTGATTCTCTTGTAGGAGTCATAGCAACCAGTTAGCACTAAAAGGATGCTTTTATTTTGGTTGCTTTCAGAGAAAAAGTGTTTTGGCAGCATAAGGTGCTATGCACATAGGTTTGAGATATTGTGTTTAAATAAAAGTCGTCATAATCACTTCAACTGCGTTGAAACAATGTGAGGAAAAGAAATAAAATGTGTCACATGGGGAAAAGGGAAAGAAGTCTATAGGGGAAAATTATTTTCAGACTTCTTATAGGGCACAATCAACAATAAAAAGCAAAAAATAAAATCTAAAAATATTTTAAAAATCACTTGAGAACATCATTTCAAATTAAATTATTCAAATTCCTTTCATAATGAAAGTCTCCTAAAATTAAAATGCATTCATCTCTTCTAGTAGTACTCCACAAAGTTTTCTTCTTGACTGATGCAATAGACTTTGCCTTGAAGAACTGTCACATTAACAATCTCATGCATTCTTTTTATGGGAACATGCTGCAGAAACAGTCTTAACAGAAGCAGCTCTGTTGTCTGCAGAGATTTAGCTAAGGTACACAGGGATTCAATAAGGCCCTGCCAACGCGAGTACATACCAAGACAAATCAATTTAAGAAAAGAAGTAATTATTTGGGAATGAGGAAACCCATGAAGACATAATCATTTGTGCTCCATTTTGCATGGAGTATAAGTGTGTTCCTCACATAACCCATATGTTTTGGTCTGCAAAGTCGCAGAGGATGCTATGCCAGTTCACAAAGTTATTCTCCCATCGTTTCACTGACAGGTCTAAGTTCATGCAGATTTTCCTTTTATACACAGAGATGTCCCTCGTTCAGTGATGCGTACTTTAGTATATCAATTCAGATTATTAATGAACAGCAAACTTCTCCCTCTGCTTTCTCTTTTGAACAAATTTAGAAATGAAGATACTGTACTTTTCTAGCTATTATATTTTCTGTTCTGTATTGTTTCAGTGTGGACCACAATTACTAGGGCCAAAAAAAGTTTAATAGCATTTTAACACTGTCTTTTCTCATCGTGGCCTTCGTACAGTGGCAACAAAATAACTCACACACTCACATTGTCGATTTTATTTTCCTAGATTTAAAAAAATGAAAAAAAGTCCAAATATAATCAGGAAAATGCAAGTATTTTGAAAAGAATTAAGCTCTTAGGTTAAAATTGTCAAAATTGTTTATACCTTATATTAGAACAAATATAGAATCTTTCAATTAGTTTTGTTTTAATATGTGACAGAGCAGAAGGAGTGCAAACATCTTCAGAGTAACCTATGGACTTGTATGCAAGGTGAAGATCACTGAAGACACAGAAAAGACAGTCTGAAGTTTGTGTTCTGAGTCAGGGATTTCCAGTCAAGGTCAAGCATGGACAAACCTGGGCCTCCCACGGTTGTGTCTCTGTTGCTGAGCTACCAACATGGGCACTCACAGATGGAAAATCCCAATTGCAGCCAGCCCTAAATCCAAGGTCTGGTATCTGTGCCTGAAATGGGGCATCAGTGAAATGTGCCTGATGAAAACCGTGATGCTCTGTTTGCGAATACCACCTACACAGCTTGTTAATTTGATCATTTAAGAGGAGATTTATCCACACTATTTAATTTCAGACTGAAGACTTGGGGCTTTAGACTACAGACAATTCATTGACATGCTAAATCAGGAAATTACAAAGGAAGGAAGCCCCCAACCTCAAGCATGAAGCTTCAGCTGATTTTGCTTTTCCTCTGGAAGAGGCACTCACTGCTGCCTGCTCATGGTCAGACAGCATTCGGGAGGATGGTTTTGGTGGGTAATGGCTAATTTAAGGCTGCCAGCTTGGATGGTGGGACCCCAGCTTAGAATCCTGACCGGGGCACCTCAGTTCAGTGAGTAAATCTCAGCACTAAGGAGATTGTGACATTAGTATCACTCATTCTTTTCCTCTGTTATATCTTTTACATGAGAGAATTTTGTCTTTATATTCTACTTTAAAGCTCTTTTTTTTTTAAATCCTTGTGATATGCTTTGCCTTTTATCTATTTTTTCTCTTGTCTTAAAGATGATCTTTCCCTTCTCTGCAATGCTGTGTGGCTTTTCTGCCTGAATATAAAGGTTTGATTTGAGTCATTTGATTAGTAGTAGAAAATTCATGCTTTCAACCCTCAACTACCATAGGAACATTGCTTAATGAATCTCCGCAACCTGCCTGTGAGGTAAGTCTAGCAAATGTTATTACTGCATTTTTTTTTTCTTACTCATAGAAGAGGGCAATATGTAAACTGAGGGCCAAGACAACCCTTTTTCTCAGCTTATTTAGCTTTTATTATTTTACTTCATTATTAATGCTCTTCTGCCTTCTTTTCTCCTTTAACCTTGTTTGAATATATGTCTCTAATTCTAGTTATTTTCTGGTTTTCACACACAGAGGTGAGAGAGCTTTATTTTGCTAAATTTATTGTGCACCTGACTGACTCTGGTTGCAAACTATCTGTTATTACCCATAACCATTAAAATATCTTTACTTGGATAGAATTACCATGTTTCAGAAATTGCTGTTATTCTCCTATTTGTACCAAAGGCACTTCTTCCTCTTTTATTTTCATTTAAAATACTGGTTCTTTTATCCTTTTCAACTTTTATGTCACTTTTTGAGCTCCAGAGCTTTTATAAATTGAGTTTAAAGTGTCTCTTCAGAACTTCGCTATTAGTCATACAGCAGGTCATCTCTGCTTTTTTTTTCTGTCTTTTAAGAGAACAGAGCAGTATCTTTTTGCAGCGCTACATGATATACATTTCCTAGGGCAAATAAAGCCATAATACAGCAACATGTACCTTTAATGTTCTCTTTTGTTTCCTTTTGTATGAGCCAGTAAAAGGGCATAACCCAGTGTTTTCCATGGGCTCATTGGTAGAGACAGCCAAAGACACACACAACTCATCAGGAACGTCACATCGCAAACCATTTTCTTCATGTTGTAGTTTTGTGGGTAAGAGAGTCAAGTCATACTTGTTCCTTATTTGCCAGAAATAACAGTAAGAAACTCTACTTTTGAAACTTTAAAAAAAGAAATTGTGATAACATGATAACTAAAGTTTTATTTACACTTTAATAATAAACAATGTCTAAAGTACATGTGGATCATGTTGGTCTGTAATAAACTGCATTGTGTTATTATTTATATCCCATATTACACTAATGCCAGCATACCCAAGAGACCAGAATGAAGTCTAGCCAAAGGGTTAGTCTGGAGTCTAAGAAAAAATAGACAAAGAATGAACAGAAAAACTGAAGCAAAAGCAGTGAAGTGACTCGTAACACACAGGTCAACAAGTGCCTCTGATTTCAGCAGAAATATTCATATTATATTGCAGCCTGGCAATTTATTGTTGGCCATGCAGATAAAAGCTGTATTTAAGCTGATTTTCAAACTAGCTGATTTTCCTGCATGCTATGTTTTGGAGCCATGATTATGCACTCCTGTTCCTTGCTATATTTGGCGTTTTGGTTTAAATCACATCTGATATTTATTTAACGTGTTCAATCTTTATCTACAATTTCTGTGTATAATTACAGCATTCTTGTGATCAGGTTCCTTAAAGCTATTAACAGAAAATCTCAGATTCGACTCTATTACCACATTTTTTTTGTCTGGGAATGTATGTTGAAATGTGGATTCTTAATTCTGTAAGTAATATTTTCTAATATGCTTATCTAGGTTTTTCAGTCAGGTAGGATGACTCTTGTTTTAATTTTCTTCTCTAATTTGGATGGAAATATAGAATTGTCATATCTGTCTTGGTGTTCTCTTCCCTATGATATCTTTATGTGCAAGTAGTTGGAAAGCACTAACAAATGAAGGACTGTTTAAAAGAAATAAGAGGAGAAGGACTTAATTTGGTATTTCCCAGTCTCTTGCCCATATTTGAAACTCAAGGGTGCAGTTGAACACAAGCTTTTCAAGATACTAGATTTTCTGGGAACAAAATACTTCAAAGGTATATCACGTGTCAGCTGGTCAAATGCTTTTGGAGCGTGTGTTTTTGTATCTGTGTATCTATGTGCATGAATGTTCTGTTGTTTGCCTTCTTAAACTCCTTGTTTATGGTTTTGGGTAAGGAATTTTGTTTAAACAGGGAAACAAAATTAAAAACTCCCCAGGCACTTTCTACAAACGTGCACACTTTTGAGATAGGAATTATTGTAGGCGTTGATAGAATAATTACTACAGAAATCTGCTCGAAACGCTGAGTTTTCTCCAGAATGTCCTGTGTGTTCACTAGAGGTTTTTCTTGAATGTCGACTGGTCCCAGAAGCAGCTGCATTAGTGGCCAGTGAGTATTTTTAACTGCTTCTTTGAGGGGCGCACAGCTGTGGTCCCTCACTGGTTTGCTGTGTGTTCCTCAGTCCTCTCACTATTGATGCAGCTACACCAATTTCTCCTCCTTCACTTTCTGTCCTGCCAAAAACACTGCTTCATGGCATCCACCATATATTCCTCTGTTCATAATGTCTTTTATAAATTTCCTGAATAGATCAGTTGCAAATTGTTCAAATGCTACATTGAGGGGCACAGAAGTGCCTTTAAGAGAATCTGCAGCTTTTACTGAAGCAAAACACCATCTGGTGCGAACGATATACTTGCCTACACAAGCCCACTCTGCTTGCTTCTATCTCCTTTTAAAACTTCAGTATCTATATCATAGAAGTTTTTATTCCACTTGCTATCTGTGGGACTATCTCGCTTCACTTTAACTGCACAGAAGTTAGGCATCTGGTCTAAGACGGCCGGCTGAGCTCCCCTTACATTCACTGGAGAGTGAGAGTTCCTCTGGTTGGGGGTGCGATGGAGAGGAGTTTCTTTCTGAGAAGGTCTACCACTCATGATCACAGAAGTAACCTGAGCATCCATCTCAGACACTGTACCTGCAGTAAAGGATCCCACACATTGTTGTTTTCCAAAGCATTTTTCAGTTAATAAAGATTTATTTCCATATATAGGTGAAAATGACGTTCACTTTTTAAAGACAATGATGACAGAAAAATCTCTGCTGAATATGTACTGCAATTTTTCATATGTTTTCATAACCACCATGGAGCAGCAGTTTGTTTGTTTGTTTGTTTAAGAGAAGAAATAATCAGAGAAGAATGTTTTTAAAGCTCTTCCTCACAGTCCCTGGGACCTTTTCTGTCTCTGAAGACCATTTCTGTTGGGACACCTTAGGGTGAATGCAGGGATGTGGCATATGCTCAGCACATGCTGAGGAAAAAATATCCTGTTATAAAACACCACGAGAGTTTTCTGTGGCATCTGCTAGGTTTGGTTTCCAGGTGGGAGCAGGCTGCACAGACTTCGCCACAGCATCACCAGGGGCAGACAGCACTCAGTAACACCACGAGGGCTATCAGCCACATGACTCTCACTAGATTGTATTCCCCAGCATGAAAATCTTAGATATTCTTACTAAGGGCTAAAGAAAGAGCTAATTAGGAATATAAACTTTTAAATATTTTAAATTTCATTGCATACAAATTCTATCTGTTAAAAGATCAAAGGGTTACATTTATTTTCTCTCACTATATGTTAATTTCATTATGCTTATTAATGATATATGTGTTGTTATTTTCTTTTTATCCTCTTATTATATTTCTTCTTTCTTTGTGAGACAAATATGTTAATTTCTCATCCTCTTCTTTCTGGGCGATCATTTGGAAAAAATATCAGGTCACATCACTCTTACTTGAATACACTGCTTTTTTCTCCTGGTCAGTAAGCGGCAAGAAATTATTCCATTAATTCCATTAATTACACATTAGAGAGGAGATGCATTTACAGCATAATCCAGGGGACACCACTCAGACACATAATCAAGAAGGTTTATTTTTAGTGGGAGGGGTTTCTTTCCATGGGCCTGAAGGTGGTGAGAAAGAGATTCCACGCCCAGCAGCTCTGCACCCTTGGTCCATCATAAGAGAGCTGTTCCCCATGCACTCCTTCTCCAGTCAAGCACTCCTGCCATGGTTCTCAGGCTGGGTGTTGTAATGAGAGTTGGTGTCTCCAGAGGAAAGAGGATCTCTGCTGGGAGTCTGCCGTGAACCTGCTTCAGTCACCTCCACCAAAACCTGCATCTGCCAGAGCCTAGGATGTCCTGATGGCACCCACCAGACCAGCACCATGATGCCAAAAGAGAGACTTTGCTCCTATGAAGCAACTCTCTGTGCCATCTCCAGCCATGAGGAGTTTCCCCTATTTTCAGTAAAAATTATTTCAAGTTTTGGTGCCACAGTGAGTGGGAGATGAAAAAAAGAGAATTTATGAATACCCTATCTGTGTGAATTGTGCTGCACACTGAAACATGAAATTACCCTGAAGTATTTCAAGGAATTTGACAACATAAAAGGGCAAACTGTAATAAAGGTGCATTAAAGGTCTTTGGGCATTCATACACAGCCACCAGCAGGGCTTGTCAAATTTGCTTAAAGTCAACAAAAGACTTCCAGAATACAATGACTTCATTCACATGCATGAAAACATTTTCTTAAAAAAAGATATTCATTAGATTTTTTCTGCCCAGTGTGTTTTTGCTGTTCTGCTCATGAGCTAGAAGGCATGAAAAAGATGTTCTAATGCTTCAGAAAATGTCTACAAATAAGGAAAAGAAATAAGCAATGGAATGCTGACTTTCTCATGGTAAATCTTCCTCTCATAATGTTTTCTAGCTCAAGTTCTGCAGATGCAGATCATGTTGACTCTCTTAGCAATTAGGAACAGAAGTAAAGCCAGAAAAAGGATAATTCAAATTGCGTGGACCAGAAACCAGCTTTGCTTAGCTAGGTCATAAAAATTTGAAATGTAACTTTTTAAAACAATCAAAATAAAATGATTAATTTAAGAAAGCATTTCTGTGTGTTATTGCTGCTGTCAAATAATTTGTTTTTATTGGTTTTTGGAAGTTTTCAGTCTGAGAAGAAGCTGGAACCAAAGCCAATACAAGGTGGAGAGTTGCAAAACAATCAGTGTCCAACAGCTATTTATAAGGATTCCATAATTAAGCACAAGTTAATTTGTACGTAACATATTTCTAATGTTTTTAGTCTTTAAATAAATTTTCAGCAACAATGATATATTTACATTTTAGAGCAAGCTGGAGCATAGGAGGTTCCATGTGTATATAAGGAAAAACTTTTTTACTGTAAGGGTGACAGAGCACTGGACCAGGCTGCCCAGAGAGGTTGTGGAGTCTCCTTCTCTGGAGACATTCAAAACCTGCCTGGACACGTTCCTGTGTGACCTGGTCTGGGTGATCCTGCTCTGGCAGGGATTGGACTGGATGATCTTTTGAGGTCCCTTCCAACTCCTAACATTCTGCTATTCGGTGAATAAGGGCTACTCATTGATTTATGTTACAAATTTTTATTTTAGTCTATTGTAGTACAGCTCTTATTTTTTTCTTTATAATAGGAAACATATTTCAGCATTTAAATATTAACAATTTTCTTTAAATATTATATATTACTGTTCCTCCTGTAGTTCTTACACTATTTTAAAAGCCTATTTTAAATGAATAACTAAAGACTCCAGCTAGCTTTAAGACCAGTTTAAAATTTTGTCAGAAATCATAAAGATTTAATATTTGTTTTATATTTAATACTTAATGTCTAAAAATCTTTTTGTGATTGTTAAACTAGTTCAATAGCTGGATTAGTGTGGGATACTTGAATTTAAAATCTCAAAATGTCATGTTAATTATGCAGTGGCAGGCTGTATATTTAAACAAAAAGATGAAGAAGAGAAACATTTCAGATAGTTACTTGAAATACCAGTATCTAAGTCAAACTGCCTACTGTGGAAATAGATCTTGCTGGACCAAAAGATACGCATTTACAAGTGTCAAGAATTTGTTTAAATTCAGAAAGACCCTTGCATCAGTCCAGAAATGTAAAGATTACCAGGGACTAGAAGTCTGCCCAGGTAAACACTTCATGCTAAGAAACCTCAGCCGGTACTATTTTACCTCGGACCTTTAAATTCCATTTGAGAGACAGCATATCTTCTAAAACAGAGATCTAATCTTAATCAATAGACACTGAAGAGCAGAGAAATGTCCCTGATTATCCACACCACCAAAATGTCTTTATTTCTATCGTTGTGGTAGGTTGTACCAAAAATTTCAGACTTTGTTAACATGAATATTCCTGAAAGAGAAAACATAAGCTTCATTGGCCCTATAACCAAGGATGAATCTCTGCTGTTAATGAAGTAGTATTTGCGTGTAGTGAAAAATCATACAAGAGCCCATAAGTTGAGCTGCTCAGCTCATAAGGGTTGCAACCGTCATTAATTACTAGGTTCAGCTTCTGGCCATGCTCCCTCTGCTCTGAGGGCTGGATATTACACCAACTCTGAATGCTTCTGAAACACATTTCAAAAAGCTGTTTCTAAGGCTGGTTTTGGACTGAAATAGTTCTGGACTGAAAAAACACAAGGATAACATTATAAATTTTCAGCAGAGACTAATCACTTTTGAGTTCTATTTTCCAGCTTTTTCCAGTGTCTCCCTTTCACCACTGAATCTTTATACATCTATTTTCTCCTTTTTAAAATTGGTATTACCTACCAGTCAGCTTTTAATATACAGAATCACCCAATCTCCAAGCATTATTATGATATTGAATAAGTTTAGCAATTTTTAAAAGAAGCAAGAGGATACAGATTTAAAACTAGATTAATAAAGTTCAGGTTTGGTTTTATTTCCTCTACTGTATTTCAAATAAAGTCCTAAAGTAATAAAAATATAAAGAAGAAATTCTACTAAAGCTAATTGTATGAAATTAATAAATGTCTGGATTTATTAGCGTTAATCTCAAGGTATTTGATAGATTCCCTAATTGACTTGAGATAGGGCTCACAACTGTCTGACAGAACATATTATGAATATACCAGTCCCGGCTATAAGCCACAAATTTTGATCATGTCATAGCAGAAAAGAAAAAAAAACAACAACAAACCAAAAAACCAGAATCGAGAGATTTAATTAGAAGCACAGTGTACCTCCACAGAGACACCACTAACTGCAGAAGGAGGCTGCCTGGTTAAAAGCCAATTATTTCCTATGGTCTCTTTGCAGTAGTGATATTCCTCTCAGAACTGAAGTAATAAATGCTGTGGAATTGCTACACAGGAAGAATTTACACACTGCAGACTTGATGCACTGTAAGGACTTCAACAATTTCTAGCCACAAGTGGCGGCGTGTGTGAAATGTTTACTGGAGGATGCAGCCTCAGAGGTGATCCTTTTCGATTCTGCTCTTCTTGTGAAGACACAGAGATTTGGAGTGAGAGCAGAGCCGCTGTGAATTGTGCTCCACCATCATGGCTGGAGCTGGCATGCTAAACAGAAAAATGCCCTGTTAAGACTTAGACAGGTAAAAAAAAAGTTGCTATATTTAACTGTACCTTCTCAAGCAAATAAAGACATAATCTGGAAACATTTATGAATAGCCTGTACACTGTGAATTTTCTACCAGTGTAGCCTAGGTACTTAAAGCATGTAAAGGCAATCTTTACAGAAATAATTCATAAAGAGATAATGGGCTGGAATATTTTTGCTTGGTTTCTAAGGAAATGAAGCTTAGGCAGTCCCTCTTCCTATTAATTCTCCCACAGTCCTCATAACTTCAAAAGCTGTCAGCAAACTTCAACCACACTTGACAGATACAGATGCCTTGCATTTAAGAATATACAAAATACCCTCCCAGCTCATAGCAGCAGCACATCTACCCACTGGAATTCTGTCAGTAGCAGTGCCAGTGGGAGAGGCAGTCTAGGAGAGCACACAAGCCCCTTTCCTCAAAATCCACTACTGCAGGAACTCAATTAGAGGGCTCATCCCTGTCTGCACTTCTTAGCAATTAATAAATAAGTTCTTACGCATTTTGGTAAAGTCAGCAGGAGGACAGAAGAGAGGCACACAAATGAGTGCCCTCTCTTAACATGCTCTGTGCAATTAAACTGGATTAAACCTTCCTGGCAGCAGTTCTCCAATCAATATATGTGCACTGGCAGCCAACGCGTGTGTGTTTTGTAGCGGCTCAGAGCAGTGCCTCTGTCCAGCTGGCAGAGCAGTGAAGGGCAGCTGAAGGAAGAGCTGCTGCTGGACAAAAGCCATAGGAAAGTCCTACCACCCTGGGGGTAACTTGCCATGCTTGTTTACTTGTGCTTCCTCTGTTACTCTTCTAAAACATACATTGTTCTTTCTTCTTGGCTTGTATTAAGATTTTTTTTGGGCATCTTTTTCTCTGTTAGAATAAACTGATGACGAAACTTGGAATTTTTTGGATGTAATTTCATTTTTTTGTCTATACAAGCTGACCTCTTCTTCCAGACATAGCAGTAAGGAGTTTTCTATTTCTTAAATGTACGTCATGGCAAATTATCACTCTATTTTCTATTTGTTTTTTGAATTTTTGTCTGTGTCTGTCACATGCTCACAATTGCAACCTTTTCCTATACTGGTCATATCCTAAATGACTTCACATATCATTGAGCAAATTCAATAGTTTAACTGTCTTAACTAATTCTGTTAGTTCTCATGATTGAAAAACAGCTTCCTTCACATCTTACTTTGTGCTCAAAAACAAGCCTGTTGGTATATACCTACTTTCTCCAGGATAACAACATCATTCAAAGGTTCCGTTTATCTGCTTCACATTCTAACAGAGTGTGGCAGATGCACCCACCCTACTAAAGACCTGAGAAAATCCCAACAAAAAACAGTGCTAAAGTTTCTGGCCCTGGTGGCACCAGGACTGCCTCCCCCCTCACAGCTCATGTCTGGTCCACACAGTGGGGGTCAAAGGTGGGAAAGTTGGGGTCCTCAGCCAGTAGGGGGTGACACGACCATGTATTGACCACAGATCAGATTCAACCAGGGTATAAATGGGGCCCCGCCGGAGGACTCATTGGAGTCGGTCCTCCTCGGAGCAGCGGGTCTGCAGTTGGGGACTCTCCCCTTGAGTTGGGACGCCACTTAAGGTAACTTCTCGAGATTGAGAGCCCTCCCTTTTTGGTGAGTGAGTGAGTGCACATTTTGGATCATTTGGCCAAAACTTAAGAATTCTTAACTCAGCCGTGTCTGGTAATATTCCCAACCAGCATATCGAACCTGTATTTATTAAATGTCAGTGGGATGTTGTCTTGGTGAATGAAGTTTTGTCTGCTTCATTTCAGTTGCAGATTAAAGCTTGTTTGAGTTCATTATTTGTGTGCGCGTAGCCATTTTGGTGCGATTCCGTGACATTTTAATTGACGTAGTCAGCAAGATGCTAATAGAGAAATTATTACAGAAATATGGCTGTCCCTTCTTTACCAAGCAAAGGGCAAAGGAGAGTGGGTCCGATGCTATAGC
>NW_010194811.1:0-38791 GCF_000695765.1 Mesitornis unicolor
CAACTCCTAATATTCTGTGATTCTGTAAGCAGGTTGGTGCTTAAATCATCTCGTCACGCTGGGCTAAATCTGGTGTGACACTGCTAAGAGTCACCATTCTCTAAGTGTAGGAGAAGAGTACAATTAGAAGGGTAGACTCAATTGCAACATTTTCATGGATTTTTTGTCCCTAAAGATTTTGTTGTATTCTGTCTGAATATCTCATCTCCATTTATATCTGTAGTTTGTCTCCCACCGTGCACTGCTGCAAAAAGCCTTCCTCTGTCTTCTTGATCCACCATTCCAAACAGTATCCCTCAGATTTGAGAGGGAGCCAAGGTATTTAGTAGAGAGGAGTGCAGATTTCAATAAACATTGTTTTGAAGACCTGGCAACTCAACGCCTTTCCTTGGTCTGGTGGTGGTCTGAAGGTGCCTTACTGAAGTTTAGGGGTAGTAACCTGAGGAAGTTTGAGATACTGTTACTGTTGGTCCTCATGTCACTGGGAAAAGATGAGAAAATCTGGTTTCTATGCAGCTCTGACTTGCCTCTGTGCAAAGCAATTCTGACAGTGCAGGAAAAAAGACTCCTGACAAGCATATAATCCAATTAGCTTCTCACTTTCACATCAATTCAGTTCTAGCTCATGAAATTGCTTGTCATTTGTCCATCACTCCAAGAGACTCCAGAATCCAATTTCCTTTCTTGAAGCCAGAAATGAGACACTAACAACAGGACCCATTAGAGATGTCATTCAGGGCTTCTACTTCTGTTCTCCCAGATAATGGATGAAGCTCTGTAGCAGAGTGCAGCTCTGCAATAATTCAGGGCAGCATATTCCTCTTCTTTGGAGTTCCCCAAGACACACAGAGGCAGACCCTACAGATGGTTGTGTCAAGACAGGCCAGCACATCTCCAAAAATACACCCACTTGAAGCAATCTTGACTTTTCACAGTAATTACTTGCACCAACTGTTAGGGTTTTTAATTTACTTTTTTTTCTGTTTGCTTTTTTAAAAGTAATGCCTAATGAATTCCACCTTTCTTTCCTGTTTACTAATTGCTTTCGGATAGATTGCAAGAATACCATAGTTCTTTGGGGCTTAATTCTGGAAAAGTCAAATGCCAGAAGGCCAGAAGCTTCCAAAGGAGACTTCATGTGTTCTTCAACAGTAGAAGCCAACCACATTGCATGGGAGGGAATTCTGGAGCAGGCACAGAGGTCCAGAAAGGCAAGACAGAGGGAAGAACTTGTGAGCTGCAAGCAGAAAGGTACCTCACGACAATGGAAGTTCCCAGTGTACATCAAGATCCCTGATCAGAGAGAAACCAAATCACTTCCTAAGGGCCACTGCAAGTTTTTTGGATACCAAACACCTTCAATCACCAGTGGTCAGAGTTCTGGACAATGACCTGCAGCCTACTATCCAGAAACTTTAGTGGCTTTGTTCTACGGGACAGAGATGCTCAAAGTCTCATCAAAGTCTGAACATCTTTCCTGCTGTTACCACTGAGAAAAACCTTGTGTTTTATTCTGCCCTTATGTACCAGAGAATGTGGAGATGCAGCTTCTATACATGTATATGTATGGACTCCTGCTGATAGCAAACAGTCTGCCCAGAGTCACTTTTCTAGCAAAGTGAAAGGCTTGAACTTTCCTGAGCAGAATTTGAAGCCATGCCCTTGCATCTGATGAGGGCTGGAGCACCAGGACTGATGATAGAATTGCTGTGGGACTCCTCTCTGCCACATGTCTGAGAGTGCCCACCTCATGGAACTGGCCAGGCCTGCCCTCAGACCCCCAAGCCTTTCAGGTTCATGGCCCTACTTTGAAGCTATTGGCTTCTTGCCCTGAACTTCGGAGAGCTGTCACATCACAGAATCATAGAATGGTTTGGGTTGGAATGGGCCTTTGAAGATCATTGAGCCCACCCTACCTGCTATGGGTAGGGACACCTTTCACAAGATCAGGTTGTTCAAAGCCCCATCCTACGTGACTTTGAACACTTCCAATGATGGGGCACCCACAGTTTCTCTGGGCAATCTGTGCCAGCGGCCCACCATCTTTATCTTAAAACATTCCTTCCTTATGTCCAATCTAAACCTACGCTCTTTCAGTTTAAAACTGTTGCCCCTTTTCCTGTCACTATAGGCTGTGGTAAAAAGTCTTTCTCTGTCTTTCTTCTAAACTCCCTTTATACATTGAAAGGCCACAATAAGATCTCCTCAAAGCCTGCTCTTTTCCAGGCTGAACAACCTCAGCTCTCTCAGTCTGTCGTCATAGCAGAGGTGCTCCAGCCCGCTGATCATTTTCATGGCCCACCTCTGGACCAACTCTAACAAGTTCATGTTCTTCTTATACTGGGGGCTCCAGAGAAGGACACAGTACTTCAGGTCTCATGAGAGCAGAGTGGAGGGAGAGAAACACCTCCCTCTTCCTACTGGACAGGCTTCTTTTGATGCAGCCCTGGATAACATTGACTTTCTGAACTGCTAGTGCACATTTACAACTCATATCTGTTTTTTCATCCACTAGTATCCACGACTCCTTCTCCACAGGGCTCTTCATACCCTTCGAAGCAGGGCTGCAAGCTGCTGTATAGATCCAGATTAAGATTTGCAGGATAGCAGAGGAGGCTGATACACACCAGCACCAGCAGAGCATCCTAAGTCATCATCCTGTCTAGAAGAGGAGGCTCCAGCTGCTGATGCAGTCTGCCTGTGTCCCTTGTGTGAAAATGTCAATTTTTCCTGGTTTGTCATGCCAACAGGAATGGAAAGTTTATGGGTGACCCAGCCAGCAAGCACACACCCTTGGCTTTTACTCTTATTCATTTACTATGGACATGGTTTGACATTTGGGATGCTGGCAGCAGTGACATCTCCATCCTCGCCATCATTGCCCCTTGTCAGGGCCAATACAGCTGCTTGGGGGCATTGTGCTGAAACCAAGCGGGAACCAATCTAATTTTAAGCCATCAACATGGCTTTGCAGGATTTATTAACATGGATCACATCTCCAACCAGAGGCCAAGGACAGGCTCAGCAACATGTTTGTAGACCTGATGGGAACAGTATGCTGCAGCTCATTATGAGAATAAATGATGGATGGAGACATTGTGAAATCACAGAATCTCAGGAGTTGGAAGGGACCTCGAAAGATCATCCAGTCCAAGCCCCCTGCCAGAGCAGGATCACCCAGACCAGGTCACACAGGAACACGTCCAGGCTGGTTTTGAATGTCTGCAGAGAAGGAGACTCCACAACCTCTCTGGGCAGCCTGGGCCAGGGCTCTGTCATCCTCACAGTAAAAAAGTTTTTCCTCATGTTCAGATTGAACCTCCTATGCTCCAGTTTGCTCCCATTGCCCCTTGTCCTGTCATTGGACAACAGAGAGAAGAGCCTGGCTCCTTCCTCCTGACACTCGCCCTTTACAAATTTATAAGCATTACTGAGGTCACCCCTCAGTCTCCTCTTCTCCAAGCTAAAGAGACCCAGCTCCCTCAGCCGCTCCTCATAAGGGAGATGCTCCACTCCCTTGATCATCTTTGTAGCCCTACGCTGGACTCTCTCCAGCAGTTCCCTGTCCTTCTTGAACTGAGGGGCCCAGAACTGGACGCAATATTCCAGATGCGGTCTCACCAGGTCAGAGTAGAGGGGAATGGCTGGAACTTACTCAAAGCCCTTTGTCACCAAGCTACAGCCCATGTGGCCTGCAGGAAGTGGCTCAGGTGACCGCCTCCAGAAGCCCAAGAAATGGAACTGGGATTTAAGGTCATGTCCAGTTAGATCCCATTCACTACTCGCTGTCACACCAGGTGACAAACAGGGCTGGAAAAAGACTGACATTTCCTCAGTCATTGAGGTTTAGGTACCTGAGGACATTCTCAAAACAGAGTCTCCACTATAGATCCAAGTCTTTTTTCTCTGGAGGGTCATTGGGATTTGCAGCCAATGCAGCCCCAGCATTCACCCTTGTCTCCTTCACTGTGCTCAGCAACATGAGACACAGGACAAGATGTTCCAGGGAAAAAGCATGCATTTATGTTACCTGGAGCACCCTCTTCAAAGTGGAAACAGCTATAACGAGGCCCCACGTTAAAAAAGTAATTTGAAGAAAGCCAAATTCCGCCCTTGGCTGAGTGTTGCCAGAGCCAAGCAGGTTTTGCTGTTGCAGCTGTCACTTCTTCACTGCTGAGTCTGGGACATGTTTTTCCACCAGGATTCATTTCACATAAATGGCTGTGGCCCTCCCTTCTCTGGTTGGTTTTGAGATTCTTTAGGGAAAGCTCTCTGGGTACTCAAGGAAATCCTTGTCTTGTTAGTACCCACAGAACAGCATTCAGTCCCATGTCTGTGCTTATGACATTAACTCTTGCACTCTTGTTCAGTTGTGGCGACACATCATATGGGTGTGAAGATTATAGGAGACCTAGTCATTCAAGAACAAGAGCTTAAAAGTGTTTAATAGCTTTATAACTCTTTTCAGAGGGATTATTCCCTTCTTTTTTCAGTCCTTTTCTGCACTTGACATGGCACTAAAGCAAGCTGTGTTCTCAAGTCCCACAGATACAACAGCCTGTAATTCCCATTTATAAACTGTAAGTAGAGGCTCAGCTGACTTATGAACACAGGCCCCTGTTGCCTGCCCCATTATCTCCCTGACAGCACGGTCTCCATGGGAAAAACAGCAGAAGCTCCTGTAGAGTTCAGATGGGAGCTGCACAGCTGCATCCTCACCTGGGTGCAGGATCTGGACCTCCCAAGCCCCTGTTTGCTTGCTGTGAGGAAGAGGCTCCCTCCAACACATCATCAGTGTTGTGTTTGTTGCCTCTAATTATAATTCATTACTGTGCCTGTTGCACTCAGGAACCCAAGTCATGCGCAAAACTTCTCAGTGGTAGAAGCTGGATCATACACAGACCAAGACACCTTCAAGGATGGTCTCTCCTGCTTTCCAGGAACAGGTTGGAGGAAGGGATTCCTGGTAGGAACATTCAGCAAAACGTGTTTAAAGGATGTCTGCCAGGGCTGATCCACCATTCACTACCACATGTGCAGCAAGGAAGCAGTCTATATGCTTTCAGTCTGTCCTTCTGAGATATAAAAACAGGCCATGTGGCCAGCACCCAGCCAGAACAATCTGGGTTTTGAACAAGGGATGTTCTCCTCTAACAGACTGCTGAGCAACTGCAGCTGGGAAATTATTCACAGAAACTCTGCACTGAGTGATTTTTAGAGATGTGAGAAAATAACAATCTGCCCACGAGCAACATGTGAGCAGAACAGGAGTTACACACCAGCAAAAAGCTTTGTGCAAATCCTCCTTCTCCCTGGATCTTTCAGAGCTTTTATTTCATCTCCTCAGATATTAGCAGGCCAGGCTACATCCAACAGCAAGATAGAAAATGTGGAAGAAACACCTGTTTTGGAAGGAGCAGAAAACACCTGCTGCCGGCCTTTGCTCTATTCACGAGCTAGAATTAGGGGCACCGTGCATTTGGTCTGATCTAATACCCATGTTTCTCTGACATGGGGAGGTAACAGCAAAGAAGGGCTGTTTGGCCTCCTTTATGCATTCAAAGCACGATTTGCCAAGGTCAAAAGAAGACTGGGAGATGATAGTTTGCAGAGACCCAAGAGGCCCAGAATTGCCCCTACGGAGTTCATCTGTGTAGTGCTTGCTGATGTGACCAACCCCCAGCACTGACCAGAGATGGTTTGGCAGAGAAGGCAGGGGCTGGGCAGTGTTTGCTGAGTAAGCCCACCCCAGGCATGAAGAAGTTCTCGTCACTGCACTCCAAAGCATATGTGACATGGACCACTCTCTCAGGGTATACCCACGGCTTCAGCTGAAGAGGGTATGGTCATCTCTGAACACCATCAGAGGTCCTCTACAGTGTCCCTGACTGCTTTCAGCTCCATCTCAAGGAAGCAGATTTTGGTGTGAGCTGCTCCCAGAGCTGTGACAGTCCTCAGAGAAATTTCTAAAAGGGTTGCTGAGCACTGCCTGACTGTAGTGCTCTCCAAAGCCTATGGAGCAAAGCTGAATCACTGCTTGTTCCTAGCAAAGCCCAACTTTTAGCCTGCTATATCTTCTTAAAATGAATTTCTCTGGATATGTTTATGTGACATCTACTTTCTGCGAGACCAGATCTGTCACTCCTTTACTGACACTCCCTGGTAGTTTTCCTTGCTAATAACAGAAAGACCTTGAAAACATCTGTATTTGGGTGATGAAAGGTATTCAGTACAGTACAGCAGTCCTGAGACAAACATGAAATCCTCCTGGCATGCTTCACTCAAAAAACCATCACTTTAGTGCAGAGATCTCACAGCTGTTGCAGTCCGGTGAATATTGACTTGCAGTACAGAGCCGGTAAGAACTTGTCTTGGTCTGAGCTAGTCTTAGGTTATTTTATCTGTGATACTGTGCCGTGATTGTCATCTACCCTGGGTTAGCTCTACTCTGTGGTAAAGCCCTAACAAACCCTCATTTGTTTGCACAATGAACAATAGCCCTTTTTGTTTAGAGAACTTGGGGAAGCTTCTGAGACTTTAGTTTGGAGTCAATGAAAAGAGAGCAGATTATGATTTGAAGATGTGTAAAAATAGACTCAAGTAGACATAAGGCCAATGAGGAAGAAATCCTCACCACAAGCATTATTGCACTTGATGGAGATTTCTGGATGACGGCAAATTGTCATAACTTCATCCATAGCTCCTCTGAGGACCCTGAGGGTCACAGAAACTCTGAACAGCCCCCAGAACAGGCATCAGTACTAGGGAGATTTTGTATAACATGTGTAGCCATTTTATTTGGGAGGTTTCTTTTATATTAGATAATTTGGACTGTTAGACTACTAAAACATTACTTAAATTAAAAAGAAATTATTTCCTCCATACCTAAGATGTGTTTCCTTCTGCTCACAATGACATTTTGACTTTAACAGTGTGATTTAATATCCTTCCTTCAGATAGTGAAGGAATCCTACCAGGAGGCTCTTTGAAGTCAGATACATTTCAGAATAAATCTGCTGAGCAAGTAGGTTTTGCACTGGGAATACTCCCTGGTTTGCTGCTTGCCAGGTGAAGTGGACAAGGTGTTAATAAGGTCAATGAGCCTAAAGATGAAAGGCAGCGAGTGAGTGGCAGTTTCCAATGACAAGAGCTAGTTAAGGCCAGAGTATTAAGTGTTCCCAGCATGAGCACAGGGCTGGCAGCTGTGATGGGACTCTGAAGGATCAATCCAGCCTGCTCAAGACCAGCTCACCTTGGTTTTATCAGGCCCTTAAGGCGTCAGTCATGAGCAAGGTGACTGGGGTTCAAGTATTTGCTTTGCTGTGAATCCTCTGGATGACTCTGAGCATCCATCTATCTATGCATACTTTATATACAATGACTAAAATGGCCATGTTTCTGTCCTGGTAGAGCTGGGCAGGTTGATCTATCCTGCCAAAGGGCTGGAAATGCAGGGGGCATCAAGACCAGACAAATGGGATGTTTATATGTATGCATGTGTGTGGAGGGGAGTTTACATCTTTAGTGAAAGACATCCATTACTTCAAGTCAATATAGCACCAGAAAAAAAGAAAAAAAGCTGAGCAGAAGGTAGATAAAAATCCTCTTCTCCACTGCACTGGAGGCTTGACCAGGTAGGCAAGGTAGGCAGTGAGTATGCTTTCCACTCTGGCACCTCATGCACACAGAGCTTGCATGCACAGAGCTGCTGTCTCTGAGGCATCTCAGGGGGAATTGCCAGCTTTGAGGCTGGAGCCCGTGAATGGACTCAGGTAGCCATCAAAGGCTGTCAGGTGAATTGCTTCTGAAAACAGGGTCTTCAGACTCTGTGACTGGGAGGGATGATATAACAGCAGCCTGTAACTGCTTGAGAGGTTGCTAAAGGGCAGTAAATTCAGACTTCTTCATAATGGTAAAGTGTAAAAAGGTGCCCATTGCACAAATAATGGCTAGGGAGATTCAGAGCAGACATTAGGAAAAATCATTTGCTCAGGAGGGTTGAGTAGAACTGTGAAAGGTCACCCAGATGGGCTGTGGGATTTGTCTCTGAAGGTTTTCAAGACTCAGTTAGACAAAGACAGGGTGATCTGATCCAGAGTTAGCAAGATCCAGCAACATCCAGCTGATCCAGCAATAGCCCTATTCCAGGTGGGAGTCTTCCTAGCTACTCTTCTCAGTTTTCTCTTCCCAGATGGTTCTGCAGAATTCCTGGAGGCACTAGACTGATGGACATGGATACAAGGTTGTGCAGCACATGAATGATGGCACATTTCAGAGTGACATCAGACTCCAGCCTAAGGAGAGACAATCTGGGTTACAACTCTGATTTAAACCAGATTCAGCCTTCTGTTCAACCAGCATTCTGATCCACCCTGACTGCATTCCAAAAGACACAGCACCACCAGTCAGCAGCCAGCAAAATGCCTGTTGTTCTGGCAACAAATTATTTCCAGGTTTTGTAAAGAGCCAAAATAGAGGAGGAAAAAGAGAGATATAGATAGTGGAAAACTATTTCTAAAAAAATTTCTTATTGATCAAGCAGATTCATCAAAGCCTATTTCATGCCTTTGACCTAGATGTAGACTGATCTTAAAACATCCTATATCTTTGCTCTTGTTCAAGCTGGCATCAGCATACACATAGTTTTGTGCCAGGGGTTAGGAATGACAGGAGCTGTGTTATTCATCCAGACTGCAATGGTTGTCTTGACCTGGTCTCTCCCACTGTATTCTCTTTGCTTTGCTGAACTGCCACATCTCCTGTTTGGACACAGTAAGAAGGACTCAGGTTCCAGAAGTCTGGTGATATTTGATGGCTTCCAGAAAAATTGGGTCACGTTTGAGTTGGCTTACAAAGGTGAGGTACAGGTAGGGTTTTCTTATGGTTAGAAATAGTCTGTGGCATTTGAGAGACCATCAGGCAGCACAGTCATATCCCAGTCACACCATTAAGCATGTGCCATCCTCCCTGACTGCCTCTTGCTCAGCACAGCCCCACTCAGTTCCTCAGACTGCAAGCAGAGTCTGTGGGAGGGAAGCATTGCCCACTGATAAGTAATATAGTGTTAGAGAGCACTTAAGACAGACACGTATTCTTTGAGCCACATAGGATATATCCAAAGGTTTTGATGGGTCAGCCTTTTGTCATCATGAAGCTCTTCTCTAACATCCTGTAACATCCTCTCTAGCATCCTCCTAATTGCAATTGGGAGAGGTTCCTTATAACTGGGAAAAGGCCAACATCATACCTATCTTCAGGGATGGCCAAAAGGAGGATGCAGGGAACAGGTCATTCAGCCTCACCTCAGCCTTTGGGAAGGTAATGGAGCAAATCCTTGAATGTCTGGGGAGGGTCAGTGGTGACTTACAGAGGGCAGTACCAAGCTGTGTACTACACAAAGACTTGTCTGCAATATTTTCCAAGTCCTTTATTTTGATGTGAAGCAGTGAAATGTACTTTCATCGGTACCTAGAAGTCCCTCCTTTAGTCCTTTGATTATATGCTGGTAACAGGAGTCTAATTCTAAGAAGCAGCATATTTTAAGCATGTCACAACTGGAGGTGAATGAGAACATTTTGCTATTCAGAAAGAAAATAAAATGGCTTTAACAGCCACTGCCTATCCTTATGATTGTTACTACTCAAAACAGAAGCTTGCCTGTGATGTAAAATGAATGTCCTCATTTATAATCCCTGGAAATCACAAAAGAAGCATTCAAAGCCTTCCTTGGAAAGAGAGATACGACCATTGCAGGAATGAGAGGAACAGCAAGCAATTACAGATGGTAGAGAGACTCTTTGAGATGCTTTGGAGCTGAGGCAGTTTCTATTGAGAAAGCAGAAATAATCATAACTGGAACAGCACAAGAAGGACACTACTAAGAAGATTCCCTTCTGACTTGATCCAAAGGATGCCAACAAGGATGGAGGAAGTGTAGAGGTCTGAAAGATAATATTTAGATCTATTGTTTTAAAGGTGAAGTACCAGCATTAAGGCCTTAGATGAAAAGGATGGGCCTTGACCTTGATCAAAGTCATGCTTAACTTGTAAGAGGCACCTGATAATCTTACACTCTGTGAAGAATAAGTCTGAAGTTGTTCACATCTTCCCATTGGACTGGTTTCCCAGCTGTGTTGCCTCATGGACAGGCAAAGAAATAAGTGTCCAGTAGCATCCTAATGTGGCCATCTTCTCTTCCCAAGTGAGGATCATGTGTCTTGGAAAGAAATTATTCGGACAAAGAACAAAGTAGAGGTGATTAAAACCAAGGATGGTGTTTTCTGGTCCATGAGAAAGGGAGAGAGACCGGAAGATCATTTTTAATTCTGATATTCTGCATCTACTTGATTTGTGGCCCCCAAATTGTCTCAAAGTGGGACAACATGTGGGTAACTTCCTCAGCAGGGCCCAACACTGATGCCACCACTACTGCAAACGTAATCAGACCTGGGTCCTGCCATCTGCACTGCCTCCTCCTTTGAGGAGAGAGGAGGTGGGATGAGAGGGCCCCAGCTCAGCCCTGGCTCTGCTTCACAGGTGCTGCCTCGCTGCCCGTGCTCAGCCTGCTTTGGGCCAAGCACCAGCCAACAACCCACACATGTGTACATGGAGGCCCCGTGCTGGTAGAAGACTCCTGAGGAGCAAAGTATACCTGAGAGGTTGGCACCATCACCATAGCCTGGAGGTTTTCCTGCCTAGATCCATTTTAGGGAAATGTGCACAGTGTATGAGGGTAGAGTGGCCTGAGGAAATTCTGTTTTATTTAGGTTTTGCCTTTGGTAAAAGATCCTGACATTAATTCATTAACATTTGCAAAATACTTTTAATTTCTCTGACAAGAGCCATTATAGTAGTGCCTATAATTCAATTATTCAATTATTAATAATTGTTATCAATAATTCAAGCGTTCAATTATTAATTGTTATTATTACTGTTACTCAGATGGGAGACTAACATACAGCTCCTGGCCTACCTAAAAGCAATGCGCCTTCAGTTTCTGCGTCCAAAACTTCTTTTGCTTTGGCATCTTGCACGCATTGGTGACCTGACTTGCACAGTCCTGTCTCCTCTCATAACCCAACCCTGAGCATGAACCATAGGTCGTTTTCACACCTGCTTGAATGTGGACGGAAGAGCTAAGGTCTGAGCATCTTCTACCTGATGGGATGAGGTTATTTAAAAAAAAATACCAACCTGATGTTCCATCAGTTTTGCAAATGTAAGTTTGGAGCTTGATTCACTATGAAACAGAGAACGGTTTTTACAAATGTATGAGCAGCTGGATGACATCCAGGAACACATGTAGAGAATGTTAGCATGGACATGTTATGTTGATAGATCACATCTGAAAGGAGTGTTTTGTTAAGTCTCCTCTGTCACAGTCTTTTTTTCCCATGATGTTCTGGTTCAAGCAAAAAGCTTGTTTCCTTTACGCATGTGCTTGAGACAGTGGTAAAGGTCACACAGCCTGTGGGCAAGTCTGTTCACAGAGACCTCAGCATCTGCACCTTACACAAACATAGTCATCTTCATGCTCAGCACTGACCAGAGAGCAACACAGGCTTCAAAGTCTCCCCCTTTTTGAATAGCATAGAACTTGCACCACAAAACCTAGCAAAGTCAGTCCAATAATCAACACTGTTTGCAAGTAGAAGTAAAATTCAGTATTAAAATTATTCAAGTGGCTTTAAAGTCAGGAAAGACACACCCCTAGAAATGTAACTCCTTGGAGGCAGTTGAAGTTCTCCTCAGGAGGCTGTATCTCTGTTGCCTGCAAATGGCCTCCAGGGCAGCTGCGCACCTGAAGATGTCTCCTTGATACAGTCTGATGCCAGGTGACACCCTGCTTGGGTCTCCCCTACTCCGGCAGTGCCCCGAGTGCCCAGCACTCGGTAGATCTCTGACAGTGGGATTTTGGTTGCCGTGAATGACAGCAAACAGCCCAAAAGAGCAGGCCAAAACCAATATACTGGCAGAAGGCAACACTGAAACATCTTCAGCAAAGACTGGATGAGGCTGGCTTTGGGACCGTGCCATGAGTCAGTCAATCAGTAGAGGAGGCGAGGCAGGGTCTCACCCCAGAGCCAGGCACAACAGCCATGGGTCTGCCCCACGGTGTGTGCTGTATGTAGCAGTTGTGTGGGCCAGCTCTGACTGTCTCTCACCAACAGCACACTCAGACTTTGTTGCCTCCAGACGTTTTTGTGCAGAGCTCTTTGTAGGCTTGGACAAAAAAGAACAAAGCAAGAAGAGTATGGTGAGAGCTGTTGTCAGAAGAGCAGCGATGAGTGCTAGGGTCACCATAACTGTAATCCCTGAACCCAAAGATGATGACCATCATCTGTGGAGAATAAAGTACACCTGAAACATAACAGAAGTATCCTCAAAACCCTGGGGCCAAATACAGTCCCCTGGACAATGGAATTTAACCTGGCCTTATGTTTTGTTTTATTATTTTTTGATGGATGAATGCAGTCCCACAACACAACTCTGTTCCGTACAGTGTTGTGACTTTAAGTCTGTCATTTCCCACTCTGTAGCAGCCCCATAGCCAGGGAAAACCTGCCTTTGCCAAATTTACTCAGCCCCTCACCAGCAGAAGCCAAAATCTCTCCCTGTCACACAAGCTGTTAGCACCTCCCAATGCACAAGCTGACATGTTCTGCAGGGCCTAGGTTGCTTAGCAAGATCCTATTTACAAGGAAATTTCTCTGGTGTGGAAATACACTTTCTCACACATCATTTGCTCTGCTTTCCTCTTACACTGTGAGATTTTCTTTCACTCCGTGACAGGAACAAAGGTACATGAAAGAGCCCCTCTCTTCTCCAACAGAAATATTCCATAAACATGAACATCATTTGAAGTAGTGTGGGGAAGCGTGAGAGCTCCCACTGATGACACCCTGCAAATAAAGCTTTGACGAGTTAGGGGTATCACTCAGCTACACCCTATGCTCACTTCCACCCGTAGTAACAGGTTTCACCTGACTTCTATTCTGATGCTTGGCTCTTTCTCATCCCTGCAGTATTTCTGTGCCATCCACTAACACATAAAGTCCAATCATTAACATCTATCACAAATGAAATTACTCTAATGTTTTCCTCAGCAGTAACTTCAGGGAAATAGACATCCACTTCCCACAATGCTGATGGAAGGAAATTTTTCAGTGGACTGAAGTGTGTTTTGCTTTTTTCTTGTTAAAAGCTAATAGTGAGGCTTATTGTCTGTAGGTTCAACTCAAAATAAAATACTTTGGTTTTTTGAACCTTTGGAGAGCTTTGGTGTGACTCAATCCATAGTAAAACTGTGCTTTCCTGGAATGATGAATTGCTGAAGGGATGCTGTCCTTAGTGGCTCCTATTCTCTCCTCTGGTGTTAGCATTTTGACCACTCTGCATTTCCCATGGTGTAACCTAGCCTGCACCAAAGCAAAGACACTGCAACATCATGAGAATCACAAAGGTGTTGGGACATTGTGGAAACTCACCCAGCAATGCATCTGAGCACATAGAAAGGTTGGTGCCTCATACACTCACACTATAGATCCCAGAAGATATTTATCCAAAACAGTAAAATAACCCCAGGTCAGAATGAAATGAGAGGTTTGCTCATGGTGACAAGGTAAAATAGTGTATTCTGCCTTGGGAGTGTGAACATGTTTTTTGACCTGTGATTGTCCAACTGAAATATTTTTAAGTGGTTTACTCTGTGCAAAGATAAAGTGGCTTTTTCTCCTCTAAAGCATCTTCAGAGCAGGCACGGGCAAAAAATAAGATCTGTATTCATCTTGTGTCAGCTGTGCCTTCCCCACGCAGACAAGCACAGTGCCCAGACTGCACTGTGGTCTTCGTGAAGCAAGAAGCTGGTCCATGAGAGTAGCAATGACTCAGAAACTGGAGTGCGTGGGAAAAGTCACTCCATACTGTTTCACAAGGGGTGTCACAATTCAGTTTCACTCTCATCAGTATGACTATTCCACATTTCTAAGCTGTGGTGATAACAAAACAGACTTCAGCCTCTGAGACATGTTGGCTGGTGGGTGAAAGCTCCAGGTCTGCTGGGACACCTGGGCTCCTTTCTGGACTAGGACAGGCTCCACCAGCATCAGAGCACTGCCAAAAACCTCTGCAGGCCTGCAATTCAAACCTGCAGAGACCTCCTGGCTCTCACTCCTATACTGTGGAAAATGTCGTCTGCTTCTCAAAATTTCTGTCAAATTTCTACAGAGCTGCCTTAGAGCAGGTTTCCAACCAGACCTCAAGCTGAAATCCAGTGACAGAGGCACTTTCCCTTGGTATTCCAATTTCCTCTTCAGGACTTGTCTAATTAACACTGCACAGACTGCACTGAACAGCAGATGCAGGATCCTGTGTTGTCTGTATCCTAATGAGGACCTGCTTTTAGTTGGGTAAATATAAGCTTGTAATAAGGTCTCCTCCACACAGACAAGAGTTTACACTCCTGACATAACCTGCTCTCATAAGAATTCAGTATTCTTGCAAGAAATGACACCTGCTGAATGTGCCATGCTTGTACGGGAAGAGGGAGGAAATCTGTCCCCCTTGTGTCATCATAAAATAGCTATTGTTAGTGACTTCAGCAGTGAACATTAATTGCAAGTAATGTAGGCTTGTTCAAACACGAATAGCAACACCTCTGTGTGAGTATGGAGTAATTAAGTGAATATTTCTGTCTCAAAAACTCTATTTTTATCATAAAATCCGAATCAGACACATTGTGTTGAAGGTAATTACTGTAAGAGAGAGACTCAGTAATGTAACATACAGCTTCACACTACTCTGCAAGGACATGTTATTAACTACTGTATCTAGAGATATTTGTAAAAGTTGCAGAAGGCAGTTCCAGGGTCTTTAAAATAATGCAAGAGTGATCCTGCTTCCAAGCATGGGCTCTCCGGGAACATTTGAAATCCTTTTACTTAAGGCATTTTCTTTCCTAGCCACTGAATGGTAAAGTCTTATTTGAACAAAGCACAGATGTCAAAGCTGTTTTCAAACATTAATGAGCTCCACAAATCTTCACCACACACTGCTTGCATTATTTTTTAAATTAACATGTCTGCTCACTGGATCTGTTCAGGGCTGGTGAGCACCTAACCCCTACCCCCACTCTGTTTAGTATTTGTGCTGCCAAGCACAATTGACAGCCTGCGAGCTACAGCCAGAGGCAGGCTACTGAGTGTTCAGGGTTGTCTAAAAGCACACAGCAAATGCAAAGCTTCAGAGGGTTTGCAGTGTTTTCTCTGCCTTGAGTGAAGTCTTTTTTCCAGAGCATCTGTGTGGGCATTTTGGAGGCCAAGCTGAACTTCACAGGTCACCTTCCCTGACTCTGTAGGGACTAGTACGTGTCACCTTCAATGTGTCTCTGCCCCTCTGCATAAGGTGCTGTGACATGGGACAGAGACCATCAGGAAAGGCTCTATGGCTCCCAGCTTGGAGTGTGCCTTGGCTGTGTTAAAAGGAAGAGCAGATTAGAGTGGAGGGCCAATTATGTGCAGAGATGTCATTGTTCTGGGAAATGAGAGGCATCAGGATAACCAAAGTTATCACCAGGCTCATTTTGTTCTCTAAACTGCAGATACTTGCTCGTGTTTATTCAGAGACCAAGGCAAATGAGTTAAAAAACTGGGAGGATGTAATTGTCATTCACAGCGCAGGTGGATGTGATGGGCTTTCCTCCTCTGCTGGTGGGTCCCGGGGAGAGACTGGATGTGATGCATCAGATGAGGAAATCTATTTTAATGAGAAAATAGTGAAGAATGAGTAACAAGAACTCAGTTTCCAAGGATTAATGAAACTCCATGGAGTTATTTTCATAAGTACCTGTCATGAAATGAATCTTTATCAATCTTTTTATGGCCTCCCAGGTATCTGTGATTCAAACTTGTGGGGCAGCTATATTAACAGCAGCATCTTACTTTCTCCTCTGCTCATGTGGTTCAGCTTGTGACTTGAGGATCTCGTCTGTCTCTCCCCATAGGGCAAAAGGAAACACCAAGCCTGATGTCTTGCATGTTTACTCCTGACTGTGTTGTAGTCTTATGCTTTAACATGCTGGCAATGACATTTATAAAAAAATATTTTTTTTCTCTTTCTTTGTTTTCTTTTTTTTTCTTTCCTATTTTACTTCTTTTTGCTTTTCTCTCTTTTCTCTTTTCTCTCTTTTCTCTTTTCTCTCTTCTCTCTTTTTTTTTTCTTTCTTTTATCTTTTCTCTTTTTCTTTCTTTTCTTTTTCACTTTTTTTTCCACTTTCGTTCTTCTTTTAGGTGTAAAACTGAGTTTCAGTGACTGTTTAGAATGAAAGAGTTAATCAGACATGACAGAGAGCCAGGAAGTTGTCTTCTGATTGAACATGACTTTCCCTGGCCCTGATGGATGTATGTTCATTTAGTCAGGTATTTCTGGAGCTGTCTTCTGCTTGAAAGCCATTCCCTTGGACTCATCAGTATCTCCATCTTCTAGTTCACCTCTTTCTTTCCTTGTAAGATTCCGTAGCTAACTGCTGCACCACATACAGCTTCAAAAAGCTTGTACTATCAGCAACAAGTTCCCGTGAAGGCAGTACAAATAAAGACCTTGGATTTCCAGACACAGTATTTAAAAGGGGAAACTGAATAATTCTTTCTGCAGAAACTCATCTGAGCCTCTGCGTACCTCCAGTTAGGGATGGTGTTAGATTAGCAGGGCTTTTTCTGTGTCCCTGATATTAGGTTTGACTGTCCATCACCATCACAAAGTGCAGAGTGTTTTCAGAATAATCCTTTAAGAAATTGTAGGGAGATCTGTCACTCCAGATGACCTCCCCCAGAAGCACAGGAGCATCACATATTGTGGATGTCAGTAAGCGATAGGCACATTTTTCTGTGGTCAAAATGACAGTGTTTAAGTAGCTTTACATAGTATTTGAGTACTAAAAACAGTGCTGCTTAGCACAGAGGCAGTTTTCAATGGCTCCCACTCAAGCTGTTGTGTCAGCATTGACCTACCTTTCACAGGCAGTGCTGCAAAGAGCTCGCAGTGCCCTGGAGCTGTGCTCAGGAACCATGCCCCAGCCCACCCCTGCCAGAGCACTCTGCATCTCTTGCTAAAATTGCAGAAAGATCTGTGGAAACTCCTGCAAAAACTTTCTCCATCCTCTCTTCTGAATTGAACATTTTTAATTAATTTACAATATCAAAGGCTGCAAGAATTCATAATTCAATGCAAATCCTGTATTTGTACAGTAGTATGAGTAGGCACAACACAGAACACCAGTCTGCAAAAAATGAACATTGCTGTCATTGCCTGAGTTCAGTGCACAGATGTCTACTCAGTATTGGATTTCTGGCAATCAAATATTTTCTTTAATGATATAAGACAGCTTGGTAGTATTTGATCATGATTACCCTAAGCATTCCATGGTGTTTTGCGGTGTAATCAGATGGGAAAGTATCCTAGCAATTTATTCTGAATAGCAACTGTCCCATGAAGTAAGTATTTCTGTGCATGAAATTACTGCTCATCATCAAGATTTTATTTTGCAAGCATTTGTGTTTCATCTGGTGGAATCTGGGTCTTCTACCTTGAATGCCCAACCCTGTGTCTCCTTCCTCTGCCCCTGCCTGCCAAGTGCAGGTTGATTTGACCTCCAGAAGTACATAAAATCAGCAGAGGAATGCCAGTTTCTTTGACAACATGCAAAGAGAGATACAGTTCATCTGAGTTCCACGTGCACAGAACTAGGGATAAATGTTCATTGCCCTGCCTACTTGCCTAAGATGGAGGAGAGTAGAGCTGGTAGCTCCATTTATCAGACTTTGCCCGCTGCTGGCTATTGCCTCTGTTTTGTACATGGTGCTGGATGGTGGAGGGCCGTGATCCCTCGTCAGCGCCATGGACTCCTGTGCCCAGCAGAGCAAGTCTGCCCAAGCAGTGACCTGCCAGGAGACCTCATTATATGGTTTTACCCTGGGGTCCCTGACCATGGAGAGAAGATACGCAAGAGGACTCACTTGTCCCCACACCACTTGCAGCCATGCAACTGGGTGAGTAGGTGGGGTACAGTGTGTTGGCACAGCAGACCACCCCTGGCTCGCTGTTACAGCACATGATTTTCTTGGAGAGATTGAGTTTATCAGTGCAAGTCAAACTGCTGGACTTAAACCCAGCTACAGTGTAATCTCTCCTGAAAGCAAGCATTTGGAAAGCCCCAGGTGGTGGCCTCCTGATGAGGAAGCTATTTGTACAGAGCAACGATGTTCATTCCTCCTAATTGGATGATGTACGGATTTTCACCGCCCACCTAATTTACCATCAGAAACTCCTGAACGGCTCCTTTATCAGAGCTCTCTGTGAACAAAAATTCCCAGACATGTCACATGTTGCCTTGCTTCTTCTCGTGAATCTTTTGGTCTTTTTGCAGATCTCTTGGTCAGAAATATCAGAAAAGCCTAATAGATGATGAGATGGATGCCAGAGAGCCAGGTTTTTACAAAGGAGAGGAGTGTTGTGGGTCCCATGCTTGAATTTCTCATCAGTTAGTAATCCGCTATATCCTACAAAACCATCCTTTGTGGCTTTGACCAAGAACATCTCCTGAAATCTCAGATCTTGGAGATCAAAAGTCTTGAGTGAAATCAACAGGGGTCTGCCCACCTTCTCCTGACTGTGTCAGAGTACAAAAGCCATGCTTAGAAAGCATGAGGAAGGTGCAGGTCTCCATGCCTCCTAACAAGTCTTTCTACACCAGGACCTTGGACACAGCCATTTGAAGGGTGCTAAAGGTCTGACAGTCCCAGGAAAGGAGGAATTTCTTTGAAATGGACTCTCGACCTAGTCAAAATCTCATCACTTGCAAAGGTTCTGTCCTGCCAGGCCTTGATCTTATTCTGCTTTCCTCTGCATGCAGCAGCATACATCCCTCCCTAGAGCTCCACGTTGGCTACACAGCCAGCACTCCTTGGCCTGGCTGAATCGGTCCCTTCATGACAATGGCAATATTACGAACAACTCCACCCATGCTCCTTCTGGCCTGGGCTCTTCTGTCTTCTGAAATCCCTGAATACTGCATGTTTGGACCAGTCTGTAAAAATAATTGCCTAGTTTCTGGTTCAAAGCCTGTGGTAATCAGCATCAACAGTAGTTCTGGCTTTGAAATGTGGATCCAGCTGAGAGAGAAGTGACCTTTCCAGAGCAGAACTATGCTTTCAAAAGCTGATGGTGTGTCGTAGCAACCGAAAGCATTTTGTTCTCTACACTGCTAAGCCCTCTCACAAAGGTCTGTGCTGGCTTTTCTCTCTAGCCTACTCTAGCCTAGTTTAATTATTTTCCTTAGCTTGAAATAAAAGCAACACTTGTAAAAGAGGGAAAAGAAAAAAAAAAGCTTTGCTAGTGAAGGTATGAAAGAAAGCAGAATAAAGTGGTGCAGAGTAGGCCATTTCTGTGCGCCTTGCAAGACTCACAGTACTTCTGAGGTTCTTCAGCCCTGCGTTGAGTGATATGTGAGGGAGCAACAAGCCTCTGTGTGACCTGGGAATATTTCTTCTCTCTTCTGTCTCCATCCAGACATGGACAATTCTGTTATCACCTGTAGTAGTTACAAATGACACGTGATCCTGCCAAACAGGCAGCTATATTTTGCTCACACTCTAAGATGATTTGCAACCAAAAAAAAAAAATAAAATTAAGATGCAAGAGCAAGAAAACTGTGTCAATGATGTTTGGCTGTAACCCAAGCTCAGTAACACAGCAGGCATGGGAGATCTCTCGGATGTTTTTGCTTTACGAACTCCCACTTGAAACAGCTGATGAATTTCAATATTTGGACAGATGGCTGGATTCCCAAACCCGATTTTAAAATACACATTGAAGCTCTTCATAAATTGCAGTATCCTCCTTTACAAGGAGGAATTTGCTTGGAAGAAGATATTGTTCCTTTTTGTTGTTTTAATGACCACAATTGATAACCTCTTCCCACCACAAGCTGGACCTGTGATCATTTCCTTGCTTTATGTTCCTCTTCATGATATGTGGAAGGGCTGTGATAGGGATCATTGCATTTAGACTGTGTTTTTTTGTGCAATCAAGAAGGACTCTGGTATTACCAGGTAAGAAACTCTAATAGGTCCATTTTCCCATAGATTATATCCAAAATATCCACTTGCGTGGATCTGCAAAGCAAGGATGAAAATCACATAATCATATAGCGGCTAGATTGATAAAAACGAAATTTAAAACAAGCAAGCAAACAAACAGAATTACAATGTGATAAGCTTAATCATAACCTTCTTCCAAGTCAGTGTCAGGACCAGGTCCTGCAGTATCCTTTCTGAGACCCTGCTCTAAACAGACATCCCCAGTGGAGAAGACCCCGACGGTGGTCTGGCCAAGAGCACAGAGTGGGTCAGGAGAAGAGTCAGGGTTAAAAGTGAAGTTGCCAACATCATAAAGTCCTTTGGCCACCCCAAAAAAATAAAAAATAAAAAAGAGGAGAAGGAAGTTTGTGGCACCAGTTTTAGAACTAAGTTTAGGTAAGGAAAGACCTCTATGCTGCCCCATTTCCCCTGCTCCGGTACTACCAAACCTATCATTTCATTACCGGCCTTAAGAAAGATCCAGATGATAAAGCCAAGCATGGAAAGAGCTTGTGACTTCTCAGATGTCTGCTCGGTTCTGACTTTTGATGTGTAGCTTTCCACTTTTGCTGCTCCATTAACTTACCACCTAGAAGACACTTCTGCCAATATCTGGGGTAGGAGGAAAATATGGATGATAAATTTCCCTCAATGCTTGGGCAACAGTAAAACATCTGCAAAAACACAGATGAGGGAAGAAAAGGAGAGCATCTCTGGGAAGGCAAGGAGTTACCTGCATTTTTTTTCACCACAAAGAGGGGCTGACCCAAAATACTGTGTTGAAGCAGGTGATGTTGCAGTCCTGATGGTGTTTAGCAGTGAGAAACCCTGAGGATCCAATGATAAGTGTTAGGTCACCTGGACAGCTGTTGGCATTGTTTGTCCATCTCAAAAAAAGACAACAGAAAGAAAAGGAAAATAAATGTTTTACATTACAGTTATTATCACATAACCAAGCTGTAGTCTAACTCTGGAGAGAAAAAGCAAGTGGATGCTTCTTGCCTGCAGCAGACATCAGAGGGTAGAAAGCCTTTGTTGCCCGGTGTGAGGGATGTTGGAGTGAGGTGAGATGCACCGTGTTAGTCCCAGGGCTCAATGCCATGATGACACATGTTCCCTGTGACATTATGAGCATGGAGTCGTCGAGGCCATGGTCACTGCTCCCTTCTAATGAACACCTGTAATGAATCTTGTCTAATTCACCAGCCTAGAGAGTGCCTTTCCTGCTATGGAGTCCTGCCAAGTATTCACATCTTCTCATAGAGCAGCAGTGTGGTTCAGAGATCAGGGCAGACTGGAGGTGGCCAGGGCTCAGGTCTCCCTTGGCTCTGCTGTGGACAGCCAGGAGAATTAGGCTGGGCTGTGCAACCCCTCAGCCTGCCTCTGTGCGATCAGACCAGGCATGGGGGACTTCTCGACCTGTTAAGCCGTGCATGGCTTAGTCTAATTGGTCTAATTGCTATTAATTATTATTATTTTTTAGTTGTATAGAGTCCTCTCAGAGTTTTGGATTACCAAAATGGCAGATATGTCCTATAGATCAGAAAACATAACATGCCAAAAGCAGAAGGCACTTAATGGAGCTGTTGGCAGGATTGAACCTCATACACGTGCCTATAGAGTCAGCCCTCTGCTCTTAGAGTGGGATACTCACAAACCATATGTTGTGGACTGAATCTCACTGAGGATTAAGTCTTTTCTCTTTTAGCATGAAAAACATGCATTCCAAGTCCTGTTGGAGACCAAACTGCCTGTAAGCCTTTTTTTTTCTCAAGGAAGATATTTATTAAGCTCCTTCTTTGATCCTACAGGTAGCTGGAAGACTCATCTATGGCTGTGCAAATAAAACTACTGACTGTTTTGTTCCAGCAACAAGAACAGGTTGGTTTAGTGAAAATGATTTATGGACAGGTCTTTTCTTTGAGGCTATGGTGTTAATTAATTGCTTCTGGAGTATTTGGTTAAAAACATGTTTACTCATGCAATACTCAAATGCTAAATATTTTGTACATTTCACAAATATTTCTAATATGTGTCCACAGAACAATAGATCGGCAAATAAAGCAGCTGCAGAAGAGGCAGATCAGACATACTTCTGAAATAGTCAATTATTTAGATTAATTAATGAGTAATGGCTATGCATGCATTTTGCATATAATTTGACTATTGTGATTCCAGAACTTTCAGCTGTTACTGTACCAGTCAGTTATTATGCCTTCAGCAGAGACATACTCCTCGCAGCAATCACAGTGAGTGCTGCTGCTTTACAGAAACTTCAAGGTTTCCCTCCCAGTGCTGCTGCTGCCTGCCAGGAGCCCTTGAAAATCCCAAGCAGCATCTCCATGGACTAGCAGAGGTTCATGTTCAAACTGGTTCCTAGGAAGAAAAACATATGTAGGTATCCAGCAGAGTAGGTAGGCATCCATTGGGATTTATTCTGTAAATGCCTGGGAAACCAGATTCTTATCTGTACTCAGGCACCTTCCTCCCACAGAATTACCAGGGATTATGTGCTTTTAAAAATCCTAGTGGGTGCTTATTTGGATCTTTATGTGCCTAACTACATTTAAAAAAAAAACATTCCTAGCAGCCAAATCTAAAGGAATTCAAGGGGAATTCCCTGGTCTCTGCTCACTTTGAGATCTGGGGCATGTTCATCTATTCAATGTTCCTCAATGCTTGCCTATACAGCCTTTCAGACGTTATTATCTGTGTAGGAACCTCTTCTACTAACCACCACCATCAACCAATTTTTTAAAGTCCTTCCACCTTTTGCTGGAAACTTCCCTGAGCCCGTTGTTCTGGAACGTGTCTGAGAAGCTCTAATTAATATCACCAAACTACTGTAAGTCATGGCTGACACATGAATATCCACATGTTTACATTTTGATGAATGTGTGTGTGCTGGAAGAGGGGAGTGCAGTGCCTGGTACAATACTTGTTTGTAGTAAGTAAGTGCTGAAAATGGGGAAATAGTACCCTGCAGTTCAATATTTTCTAAATATTTAATTTATATACTTTACATACAAGCAGCAGTGAAAATACATGGAGGAATACATTAAGAATGAGAAAGACCTCATGTTGAACTATATTGTCCCTGTGTACTTACAATGGGTGGATTTCTTAGGCCCCTATATACATGGTAAGTGGGATCACTGAGTTACCAACCATTGCACCCTTCAGAACTGCAACCTTAATACATGGTGTGACTGTTTTGGAATTTAAACACACCTAAAATGGTTTCCATCCTTGACTTTGGTGTAACATGGCTTGTAGGCATACCACTGAAGTCCACAGAATGAGGTAGTTCAGTCTAAAAAAGCTCAGTGGGAATGGTCCCTGGTCCACACTAACTCTTGAGCCATCCCTGCACTCTGCTTGTGAGAGACCTGGTTAGCAGAGCTCGAAAGCATACCCTGAAGCATGCTACTGATCAGACAGTGTGGGCAATTGTCAGACAGTGCTTAGCTGTTTCCTGGCTTTACTGAGCTTCTTAGTCTGGATATGGGTTTAAGTTCCCCAAGATGGGCTGCTGTTACTGGATTTTACCCCATTGAAGCCCATGTAGCAGTCCAGCCAGCCAGCAACACAGGGTCAGAGGGTCCTCCAGGCTTCTTCCTTCCTTATGCCTCACCAAGACAGAGAGGAATGCACGTCAGGGAGATACGCGGACACTCTTCACACTAAGGCAGTCCTCAGCTTTGCTTGTACAAATTATACTCCTTCACAAAGAGACTGAAAGAAAAAATAAAATAATTCTAGTCTAAAATGTTTAAGAAGTAAAACAGTACCTGCAGGAACCTCCTAGAACTCTGCTGCAGCCCAGAAAGCTCTGCAAAGGGACTGGGAGCAGTGAAAACAGACAAAAGCTGTTTCTGGAAGCACATATGCTCTGACTTGACATTGGAGTGTCATTCAAGAAATAAGCACAAAGCTGTATATCAAGGTCTCTTGGCTTCTTTCACAGGAACTAAAAGAGGGAGGGTGACACAACCTTTCAGACCCTCAGCAGTGTCTTCCCCCCTCTCTCTCGGCAGGAAGGGATGAGTTTTATAAATTATGCAGGTGTCATGGACACCTGACTCTCAGAGGAATTAAACCAATTGAAGCATGCAGAAAGTGTCTTCCTGGGCTGAAGTGGGGCATTAACCCCTGTGAGGCTTGAGCCAGAGATGAGAAGTACAAATATAAGAAAATGAGGTGCCATCTTATTTGACTGTTGCCCTGGGGCTACAGGACCCCTGGAAGAAGTCCCTTGTCCCCTTTCCCTCCATAAAAAGAATATGGGAACCTACCATGAAGTCTCAGAGGACTATGTGGCCCACTGCTGCTCTTAACCCAAGAGGCAGGTGTGACATTGCTCTGCATCCCTGACAGTTCCTGGGGTGCTCTGTGGCCCAGTCTCAGCTCTCTGCAGTAACTCCAGGGATTCACCTCTCTCTGTTTATTCTAAGAAGTTGATTACAGTCAAGCCCTTGAGAAGACCTGCAGCAAAACCATCTCTTCCACTGTAGACAGAGGACCTTCTGGAGGTGGGGATGGTGCCATCTACCAAGCAAAGTAGCAACGCCAGAAATGCCTAGATCCTGTGCAGAGAAGGATTATGAGCAGCAGCACCAGCAGATTAGTAGGGACAAGGTCTGGGTGATGGGAAAATCCCCATGCTCAGTGTTCATGAACATCAGAGCTGTAAGTCTGATTTCCCATGGATGCCAAGGTGAGTGAGAAGCTTGAGGGCTACTGGTTGGCTTCTCATTGAAAGCTGTCATCCCTTCAAGCTGTTTCAAATAGTCATCGCTTCCCTTACCTCACAAGCAGGTTTCCAGAGAGCCATGATGCTGTAGGGCTGCTCTCAGATACTGCCCCATCCCACTGAATTTACCAGGCAGGAGCCAGGTGTGGCTTCTCTCATGTTCTTGGATAGCACAGATAGGCAGAATAGAAAGCAAGAACAGTCAGCCCTAAAGCTGGTTCATTTCTGAGCACACATGAGCACCTGGTATCCTGTGCCTCAGTCCTGGCAGGTTATTTCCCTTCCATCTGTGTTTTCTGTTATCTCCAAAAACGTGGTCCTTAGGCTATGGGGCCCATGCTGCCCATGCTGAGTGACTGGCTACTCAATCAGTGCACTCTGCCGATGAGAGATGCTTTTTTCTGGCAGGCACCTGTAGTATAAATTTGGGCTAGCCCAAGGCCCATCTGAGCACTAGGCCTGTCAGTGCATTTGTGGAACTGCAGGTCTTCTAAGCTGAGATGTTCTCAGAAGAGCTTACCTATGGAAAGAGCCTAATCTAATGGACAAAAAAATATTTAGTAGTCTTGCTCAGAATAGTTTTGATTTTATGTTTCTTTGGCTTCACCTGAAGCAAACAGAGGCATAAAACCCAATCCAAAGCCTGTGTGTGAGTCTAAGAAGTATCTTCTGTAGAAAACAAAACAAAACAAAACAAAAAACCAAACAAACAAACAAAAAAAGAATTCACCAGATCTAACTTAGTGATCGGACACATGAAATACCAAGAAACATAAACTGATAGTAGTGAAGAAGTGAAGTAGTGAAGGTGATTTGGAAGAAGCCTAAAGAAAACCATTGTGGCAATAAAGAAGCACCACCTCAAGAAGATACCTTTCAAGCTACAAAAAGGTTAAACTTTGAAGTTAAATCCTATGATAAATAAAATATTACCGAACACTGCATGACTGCAGGAAGAGCTATGGATTTGCATAGCTTGAAATGAAATGCCAGTCTATGTGTGGGTGTGGAGAGGGCGTTGTGCACAGCATGGCTGGCAGATACTTTGGATCCTGAAAGCAGTTATAGGAGAAAGGCTTCTAGAGAGCCTTAAAGACTTAGTCAATCTCTTCTAGCTGAACATGCATGCGATGCTGAATTCAAGATCCATCTAATATATTTGTATGCTTTGAAGGCTGAAAGCAAGATTTAGCCCTGCTACATCTTTAACCTGTAGGCACACTTCTGTGGGGTCTGTCTGAGTCTGGTAGCTCTGCCAGCCTCGGGTGCAGGAGCAGTGCTACTGCAAACCTTGTCTTACAGGGTGATCCCTGAGTCAGCTCGGTGGCTTGTGGCAGCAGAAGTAGACTCACCTGAGCATGTACACTTCATCTTGCCCCAAAGTAGGGTAACACACATGAGCTGTCTGGTGTTTCCACAACAGTGCCTCACAGTCAGATCTTCAGCAACGTTCTCTGCCACATCCCCATCAACCACCTTGAAGAGGTACCAGTGTCACAGGGTGAATAGATAGGCAGAGTTCCAGGGCCTTCTTCTTGCTGGGATCTTCTAAGGGACACTAAAGTGTCTTGGTAGGATTGATACTCACAATGGGGGCAGCTGTAGTAACCCAGAAAATCTGTTTTTCCTAAGCAGACCCACACTGAACATACCTTTAAGCTTCACCTACAGGATGAACCAAAAGCTGAAGCACTACCTGTAACCCTTCTGTTGAGGAGAAATAACTCATTAGAGGGGATTATAGCCAGTAAAGTTTAAGGAAATTAAGGTAACTCATTAAAGCAGGATAATTTCTGTTTGCAGCTTTTTTCTCGAAAACCTTAGCTGCAAGTAGCTGTGTTTCTCCTACAGAGCTGCATGGTATTGCAAACATCACAGGAGTCCTGTCCCTTTCAAACTGCTCAGAGACATATGTGGGGAGGCTTTGGTGGTTGATTCCATCCCCCCTTCCCCTCCCTTCCGCCTCAGATTAGTGACAAGATAGCCCAGACTGTGCAACTTGAAAGAGTTTTTTCTTCTTTCATATTCTTGCATCCAGAAATACTGTATCACCACTGGCTGGAGAATACAGCAAGTGGGAAGGTCAGCAGAGGGCAGTCTACAAAGGAATACCAAAAAAATGTCGCTTCAGTAGAGATCCAAAGATCCACAGATACTGAGAAGTGAAAGCTCTCCTTGGAAAGTTCTCTACCATAAGTGTCTAAGCCTTTGCTGGAAATGAGGAATGGCCAAGGGAGATACAATGAGAAATTGGGATTCACAGTCCAGAAAGACTCACACCAACACTCTCTCACCTGTTGTGTGAGAGAAAACGAGCAGGATTTCACTGGTACTTTGGAATCTGGGGTTTTAAGACATCCTCTTGAGAAAGGCACCAAATCCCTCAGCCCTGGTGAGTGAGGACTGGGCAGCAGGGAAACCTGTGTCACATACCTGGCTGTGCAATGCTGGGGGGTCGGCAGTGCAGTATGAGGGGACACAAGTACCTTAACTATAAACATACATGTATCTCAGCAGTATGCCAGCCTGAGCACAGCTGATAGATAACAAGGTTAAAGGATCTCCGAGCCCCAAACCAACACTTAGTTGGAACCATGAGTTCTCTTTGGAACTTACTGTGAAGCCTTATATGTTGGAGCATGACTTTCAGAGCACTGCTGAGTGGTGTGTCCAGGCCTGCTACGTGTCCTACCACCTGATACAGGCGAGGGGTGGGGATAGAGACCTTAAATATCCCCATGAAAGCCTGCAACTGAGGGTACAGCCATAATCTTCAAAGAAGAAAAGAAAGAAACACTTGCTGCTACACCTTGGAGGTGGTGACTATCATCTTTTCTACTTCTCTTGTAACTATTGATCTCTTTTCTCCTTTTCTCTCTTTCGCTCTTTTTCTCTCATTGTCTTTTCTTTTTCCCTTTTCTCCTTGCAACACGTGTGGCTGCAGCAGGCTGTAGCTGGCAGGTTTGGGTTTGGGTTTGGGTTTTGACTCTGGTGGCATTAGGCACTATGTTTTTTTTGGTTCTGTTAAGCAGATTGTTACAGTGTTGACAGCACACATGCTGTAGTGTCCCAGTAACTTCTGGCCCTTCCTGTTTCTTGTCAATGCTCTGTCGTGTACAGGTTGGTTGATTGTTTGAATACAGTGTTTTCAGAGTGTGTATCTTGTTTAGTAAAAATATTGCTTACATCCTCCTCCTGAGTGATCTGTATCGCTCTGGCACTCTGCTGGGATAAAGAGCTCACTTTTTTAAAGCAGGCCGTGACAGGCCATGGCCTGACTGAACACACGACATGACTTTAACATACTAGGAGCCTCTCTGAACTACACCTGTCCTATGTAGGGTGATTGCAAGAGGTTAGGAACCACTGCAGTAGCAAAGCAGGCACTGCCGAAAAGGAACAGTCAATCCCCGTTAGCTGAAGAAGCCCATGGAGACAAGGGTAATCCAGACTGAGTGAGATAGTTTCACTCATTCTCAGCATAGAGAGTCCTTCCTCAGGAACTGCTGGCTTGAGAAGCACCTGGAAGAAGAAAAATACAACCTCTCTACTCATTTTGCAGGACTCAGTGTGATCTTCTACTTGCTTCCCACAGGAAAATGGTGAGCAGCTTTGAAGTGGACTTGCTGGCCCTGGTCCAAGCTGTCACTGTGCAGTTTCCCAGGGGAGCTGAAAAAAGCAGCTGTCTGCAAGCCAGGAAACTTTCAGCCTTTTTATGATCTCCTTGAAGGTTTGGAGCTTTGTGCTAGCCAAGGAATGCAGGTGCTATAGCAATTAGGAGTCCACGTATTTTCATGAAGCCATTGAACATCCCAATTATACTGTGCTGACAAAGGCTATATTCACCACCACATCTGTTATCTCCATTTACAGGAGCTCTTTGTAAACTTACACATGTATTACTCTTGGCTAGCTCCTCTGGGAAATCTGCCTGTCTCGCTTCCAGCCTTATGATTGTCCAATTACTTCTATTCCTGCCTTTGTCCTATCCCATCCTATTGATTTATACCCTGCTTTAAGGGTGGTTTTATCCAGTCCCCGAATGTGGAACATGTCAGTGCCAGTAGCAAGTTATTAAAGCCAAATGGATTTTGGAGCACAAGAAGAAGTTGATCTCTGTGGGGGTAAACAGAGTTCTTGCATAAATCCTGCATAAAAAGAAGATGGAGCAGAGCTTAAATCTCAGCTTGGAGGGCACTGTTAGGGCCCAGGACAGTCAGTCAAGATCTATGCACTGCTCTGCAATTGCATGAAAACCAGGCAGGGCTGCAGAGGGACATCAGTCTGTAGCTCTGTTCACTGCTATGGTTCTTTACTCACTGAGTGAGACTTGACCTTGTGGATGGGAGTGAGAGTATTTATTTGAGAAAGATGAGTGATCTATATTAGATGTATAGATCAACAAATTTTCTGAACAAGCTGGGCTAGGATGTTAGGAAAGGTTGAGGGTGTTGATGTTTTTGCTATGTTTGAGTCATCTAGAAAATACACTTAGTGGCAAAATACCATATTCTACACTGGGTATTCCCTGCTATGTAGTTGCATAGACCAAGAAGTGGTCAGCTAAGACCTGTCCTACATTCAGTTTTCATACAGAGTGGCTTCTGCTGAGTGATATTTATTGAGTGGAGCATTGCCCTTATGAGGAGTGGCTGAGGGAGTCGGGTCTCTTTAGCTTGGAGAAAAGGAGACTGAGGGGTGACCTCATTCATGTTTATAAATTTGTAAAGGGTGAGTGTCAGGAGGAAGGAGCCAGGCTCTTCTCAGTGACAGCCAATGACAGGACAAGGAGAAATGAGAGCAAGCTGGAGCATAGGAGGTTCCATGTGAACATGAGGAAAAACTTTTTTACTGTAAGGGTGACAGAGCCCTGGCCCAGGCTGCCCAGAGAGGTTGTGGAGTCTCCTTCTCTGGAGACATCCAAAACCCGCCTGGACATATTCCTGTGTGACCTGGTCTGGGTGATCCTGCTCTGGCAGAGGAGTTTTACTGGATGATATTTCAAGGTCCCTTCCAACTCCTAATATTCTGTGATTCTGTGATTCTGTGAGGTGTTGCCCCTGCCCCTACAAGAGGAAGCATTCAGGACAGGTAGAGTGAGGTGGTCTGCAGAAGCTAAAGGCACCATCTTTTATGGATTTTGCATTACTAGTGTTTCTCCTAAGAAAAAAAATTCTAAAACTACCTAGAGCTGTTTTCAGACACACGGGAAGAACAAATACATCATAACCCATGCCTTTGGCCAGATTCATTGGATGAATGCAGTGTAAGGGAATATTTTGAGAGTAGAGGGTATGTGAGCTCTGGGAGGATGTTGCTGAAGCTAATGAACAAACAAAGATTAAAGCAGGAGGTACAGGCAAGATTCAGTGAATTGACTTAGGTAACCCTCATTTAAGTTTCACTGTGTTTGAAAATTGAGCCCCTTGGCACTGCAGAGTGATTCAAAGCTCAAGGTTAAGCACTAAGAGTGTGAATTAAGGCCCTCTGAAGGAGAACTCAACCCATATCCAGGATACAGGAAAATGAGTGCTAGCTGAAAAAGGATGACACACGTAAGTCTTCCTGAGCAATGCACCATTTACCTTTATTACCAGCACTCATAGTCTCTTCTGAAGACAGTAATCCAAAATGACACCAATTAGGCCAGTTGGTACCAGTTAATGCTTCCTAAAATAAATGAGCAAAAGAATAACGATGCTAAACAGTTAAAACACTGCCAGACCATGTTGTTAACCTACCATGATATTTACAAGAGCTAGAAAAATAGGTTTTCCTTTATGCTTCTTTTACCTACTTCCTAAAAGACCCAGGACGAACAGTGTAGATCTTGATGCTGCATTGATTTAAAGCTTGTGGGCCTGCAGAAAGTGCATTGCGATATATCAGCTAATTAATAGTAAATTTTGGAAAGCCATCTATCCTCTTCAAAAGAATGGATGTTGGACAGAAATTAAAAGAGTCTGTGAGGACCCCCAAGGCAGAACCCGATGAGTGATGGATCTGGTTTATGTATTCTTTGCAGAGGACCAGACCTCTTGTCACCATTCCCATGATGCTCTGTTAATTCAGATTCAACTTTATCCCCACATGCATAAGCTCTAAAGGAATTCATTTGTGAAGGAGAAAGACAATTTTGTTTATACACTGAACTCATGTCTGAATAATTTTTCTCAGGTTTCTTCCACCGGCATCAGCAGCCTTTGTCAATGCAATTCCAAGGGACAGGACTGCGTGATGAGACTGCTGAGGTACTTATTAGATGGTGTTCATTTCTATAATCAAGATCAGATTTAATTTAACTGTTAAGTTTCATCTCCAGTCTCATCTTAATGACTGGGCAGCACATGAAATCTTTCCCCAGTGCCAAGCAGTTTGCATAGTTGTTTCAGGTGGTATGTCAAGATGAAGCAGAAGGAAATTAAAACAGAATCCAAACAGGACTACAGGAAACCAAGTATAGGATGCCTCAAACTTCATTGTTTCTCAGTCACTAATTCACTATTGGTCTTTGTCATGGTTTAATACCAGCCAGCAGCTAAGCACCATACAGCCACTTGCATTCCATTCACTGGTGGGATGGAGGAGTAAACTGGAAGAGTATAAATGAGAAAAATTCTGGGTTGAGATAAAGAGAGTTTAATAGATAGAGCAAAAACTGCACACACAAGCAAAGCAAGACGAGGAATTCATTCACTACTTCCCATGCTGAACACTCAGGCAGGTGTTCAGCCATGTCTGGGAAAGCAGGGCTCTATCACACATAATGGCTACTTGGGAAGACAGATGCCATCACTCCAAACCTCCCCCCCTTCCTTCTTCTTCCCCCAGTTTTATATGCTAAGCATGATATCATACAGCATGGAATACTCTTTGGTCAGTTGTGGACAGCTGTCCCAGCTGTGTCCCCTCCCAACTTCTTGTGCATCTTCAACCTACTCATTGGAGGGGTGGTGTGGGGAGCAGTAAAGGCCTTGATGCTGTGTAAGAACTGCTCAGCAATAACGAAAACATCTCTGCACTATCAACACTGTTTTCAGCACAAATCCAACATATAGTCCCATACTAACTGCTATGAAGAAAATGAACTCTATTCCAGCCAAAACCAGCACAGTCTTCAAGGTCAAGATTGAGGCAGGTCGAACTAGCCAAAGGAAATCCACTGTTAAGTTCACCAGCATTTTTAGATATGTGATGCAAGCAGTTCTAGGATGAGACTGATATACCCAGGTGCTGAGAAGCTCCTGAATTTCTGTAGAAAGTTCATTCATGAACAGGACAAGGACCAGCATGGGATATAGGTGACCCTGAAGTGTCCTCAGGGCTGCCTGGCTCCAGCTGCTGCACCAGAGAAATGTGGAGCTCCTCTAATCTCCAGTGTCACACCTGGCTGCCCCAGAAAGATGTCTGAGATATCCAAAGCCATCTCCCGCCCTTGTTGTCTGAGCCCTCTTCACTTAATCTATGGAGGCTGAGCCCAGACCTGCAAGGAGACAATGAATGCTTGTTTTGAGGAGCTAGATGGGGAATAATGCCAACAATGTGCATGCTTCTGCCTTAGAGCTTTTTATCCTGTGTCCTTCAAACAAGGAACTAGCTGACACTCCTAGCTGGACTAAAAGCATCTGCTGGGTCATAAATAAATTGTTCCAAGTAGGTTTTGCCTTAACATTGCCAACCAACACAGCATAGACTTTGCTTATAACTGACTATTTTACATTTGGTTTTTTGTGAAAACCACATTTCCAGAACATCATTCTAGTTATATAGACTTACTTTTCTGGTAACAAAGGTATCTTTCAGTTTATAAAAAAAAATGCCAGTTCAATACATCTCTGCAGAATATGATTGGACTGGAATTGAATGTCCTGTTTGTTTGGGATTTTATTAACATTTTCTTATTGAGCAATCTGGCAAAACTAACCACATTTACTTTATAAATTCAATGTCCATACCTCCATTTACCTCCCTCCTTCCAAATGAAGATTTAAAATACTATTTGGTTATGTCCCAGGTGGACCCAGCCCTTTCTGGGCATGCTTGCCTGAACTTCAGGTGGGCAGATGGGCTCTGGGGCAGGAATTCAACATCTTCACCTGCGCTTAGACAGAAGGAGGTGGGGACAACAGCATGCGGCACTGTCGGCTGGTGTGAGTGTTGCCAGTACCAGTTTTATCATTGACATGATAGGTGATACCACAGTGAAGAGCAGGCCCATAGTAACCAGGGCAGGTTACTGACAGTACTTAGCACAGCTCAGTCTTCAAACAGCATAATTTGCAATGCTAGGGACAACTGCAAGGGGAGGTGCTATGGAAGGACAGGGACTGTGCTTTGCTACCAGCATAGTTATCTCTGGTCACCTTAGAGAGAATAAACAGGGAAGGACAGAGAGGAGAAGGAGGTGATGGGAGGAGTAAGAGGATTTGCATGATGCCAGGAAACAGAACTGACTGGCAGCTGGGGACACAAGCTGTATGGGAACTGGGACTGAGAATAAGGCACCTCAGGAGGACAGGCTCCAGGATTATTCTCATCTCTGTATTTCTGGTTGCCCCTGCATCACACATCTGGTTCATGCACTCACTGGAGCAGGACTGTCAGGTTCCATTGCCACTGACTTGTAAAATGTGGATGTGAAGCACAGGGACTGGTGCTGGAGAGTGATGTGCACATTGCAACAGCTCCAGCTGTCAGTCTCTATAGTGAAAGGCTGTCATGGAGAGGACAAGGAGGGATGCACAGAACAGTTGGTTCTTCAGGCTTATTGCATCACTGAAGCAATGTCTCTGGGCATGTGGTTGACCCTTCCAGGTGTGCCTTGCAGCACTGGGGTTCCTTAACTGTCCATGGCTCCTAGTGAAAGCCTCAGTTCATGTTGGGTACAAGGGCTGCTGTTTTAGGAAGGAAAGACCAAGCAGGAAGGAATGTGTTGACAGTTGCTTTTCATTATCTTTTCTTCCTCAGCTGTTTTCTATTGACTGGTAAGTAGTGTAGGAAGCAGACAACCTTGGCACTGAAAAAAAAAAGGAGCAGAAGACTCCTTACAGCTGGTTTACACAATTCCTTTCTCGCACCTCTCATGTGTTCCCTTGTGCAGTGACATTAGTGTGTTCAAGACTGAATAGAGCCACCTAGCACAGACTAGAGGCTGTCTGTACATCCAGAAGTTAGTTGAATTGATTTAGACTGACACACTTACTGCTGGACATGATTAAACCCTCCTGTTTAGCAGTATTTCTAGTGAGCTGATCCAGGACTGGAAGAGTCAGACAAACTCACCTTTTCTATCACTGCCAGGTGTCCATTTATAAAATAAGGATGTGATGTGTCAGAAAGATGTAGGGGATGCAGTTGGGGAACTCGGGAGCACACCTTTAAGAGACCAAGTTCTGGTCTGTTGCATATAAGCAATTTCTTCTCCTCTGCTGACTCATTTCCCTGTGTGAGTGGCGTGAATAATAGAAATGCCTTGGCTGCATTGTTAGGTCAGTACCTTCCAAATTAGTATTTTCTTTCTACATCTGACCCTTCACGTGAACACCTGGAGCTGACAGAGGACTTGTCAAACTGAAAGAGGTATGGAGCAGCACAGAGCGTGTGCCACGATGCTGCCAGAGAATTCAGCCACTGTGCTTGCCAGTGCCCCCATAAGACTCCTGCCCAAAAGGCTGCCTTTGACTGGCCTTTCCCTGGCAAGAGCTAAATAATGATTAGGCAGACCCTTCTGCAAGAAATGAGCACAGACAGTTCAGATGTGCCTGGATCTGTTCAGAGCTGCAGGAGCCCTGGAGCCTTTAATTTTCAATGTTGTAATTAAGGCCAAATGTAGGGAATTCCCAATGATGCTGCAATTTTCTGAAATCAGGAAATGTGAGAATCCTGAGAGTGAGAAAGCAAAAAATCCTCACCCAGTGCCAGGGCAGTAGTAGCCCAGTTTAGTGACAATCCAGACTTACTCTGGATCAAAAGGGGAGCTACTGGTTCTGAAGGATAAGATAAGCTTTGGTTATTTTCCTGCATTAGAGACAGCAGAGCTAGACTCATGTGAGTCCTGCATCCTCATGGGTGGCTGTAAGCTCCAAGCCATGCCTGCTTTCTTCTCTTGAATGAAACCATCCATCCATCACAGACTCCCTGAGTGTGACACAGGATTCAGGCTTTTCAGATCAAGGGAGTCCCCGATGGAGCACACCTAGCATGGGTACCCTTGAGGTGGCTTGTGTGGAAAGTAGCATCACCTGCATTCCCTGGAGAAAGCCACTGTAAGGAGGCATAAGAATTTACAGGGAGAAGATCAGGCAAGCGGGGAGAGAGAAATGGAAGGAGTGTATCAGTGGGAATTAATATATGGGGGTTTCTGCACCAGGTTCTTCTCCTGCTGCCGTGTGCCAGGTACCAGGTGTGGAGATGTGCCTGTGGGAATGAAGAGCATTAATCACATTCCATCCCTTCTCCCAGGCTGGGCTTATAGTCCAGCATGATGAGTGGCCTGATTGTATCACTATGACACACACATGTGATGGACATTTCTGCTCTACCAGCACATTTGGGGGTTCCTCATCTTCGATGCAAAGGGACCCAGGACTGCTGGTGGAAAACGCGGCTACAGGCTACATCTGGACATAGGAATTGAACCCTACAATGGAATTAGGAGGAAAAATCTCAGCCGTTGCAGTGACTGCCCAGTCTGGGGAGTGCACTGCAGCCAGACTCACTTTGGCACGGCACCAGACAGATATTGCAAACTCAGGATGTTTCAACCAATCATCTTTCGCAGGAATTTCCCATCTCACAATCAGATTTACATGGCTGTCCCAGTCTCCAAGCTACAGCTTTGTGCTTTCACTTTTCTACTAAACTGGCTGGGACTATGATACCAGAAGACAGCAAAATCCCATGTCCAGGAAAATCAAGATATAAGGACAATACCATTTTTCATCAGCTAAAGAGTCAAAAAGAAACTAGGAAGCATCAAATTCCATTTCATTGTAAGAACTCCAGATCTGTGTTCCTCCCTTAAAAGATTTTATTTCGTATTATCCTAACGTGGTGTGTTCTGCTATATGTCTGAGTCTAAAAAGACCACAGAGATCATCTGGTTTTATCCTGGTGGAGCCAAATCCGATCACCAGAACAACACACAATGATGAAAGAATGAAGAGTGACTTGGAGACCATGAAGAACAGGCAGTGCCTCATAGAGCAGCAGGTCAAGGTCCACACAGGGGAGCACTTGGCTCAGACTAGGATTAGAAGGAAATCTAAGTAATATCTGGTATGAGCTCTGAACAGCCTCCCACTATGGAAAGGTGAAGCCCAAAACAGTGGCAGCCACTCACTGATGGTTCCTCAGCAAACACAAGCAATCAGTGCTCGCTTTGTGAACTGCATTTCTCTTGCATTAGACAATCTGATGGGATGGGAAAGTGCTTTCAGATGTTATGTCTGACAAAGAGCACTTATCCCTGGTGCTGCTCTACTGAGTCAGACTAAAGAGGCATTAGCCACTATCACAGTTTTGACCAGACTGAGTCCAGGATGCATTGTTGTAGGGCTATCTAGGAGTGCCTTATGTCTACAAAGATCCCTTTGGTTTGTGATTTATGGATTCTCCATGATCTCCAGAGCCTGCTCCATCCTGAGACTGTGACTGCCCTGATATGCATGCTACCTGCAAATACTGTCTTTTCCAAAGTTACTTTGTATCTGCGGGGTGTGTGGTTAATGATCCCAGTAAAGATGGCTGTTGCTTCCAACCCTTCACCCCAGCCTCTGTGCACAATGCCATCCTGGGACGTGACGGGGTATCTCAGGGAGATGAAGGAATTACTCCACCAAAGACCAATAGTTTCCCTGAAAAAACCATGGGATTCACCTCCTAAACTTTATAATATCCCTCTTCATGAGCAGAAGTTTCATAGGGCAGTTCTGACGTGGGATGGGCTGCACTGCTCTCCCTTCAGAGACTGGCAGTTCCCCGAGGCTCAGGCTACCTCACTAGGAGATGCAGAGTTAAGGGAGATGGTTTACCTCCACTCTTCACCAGCAGGGCCCAGAAGCAATCAATCTGACAATTCATTTGTAGTCTTGGATCATGAATGCTTTTGCTTCGGTGAGCTTTTAACAATTTTTTTAATGCGTTCAGTTCCCTTTAAGCAGTGTCTTTTAATTTCTCATGAATAATTATTAGTCTGTAACTCCAATCAGTTCTTAAGATCCTGCACCTCATCAGGAAGTTAATTACACTTAGTTAGCAATTGCAACAAAAGACATGCTTCTTGTTGACTCGGCACCAAATCCTCATTTCTTCTCCTGACGGGGCTTCTCTTGTCTCCCTGGGAAGCATCTTGGCTATCGTTTATTTACAAGGCTGTCTTTATTTCAAAGAAATACTGAAGTGACCTGACAGGAAGAAATCTGAGGAAATTATGAGAGAGGACTTGCTGATGGTAAAAAAACAAGCTGAGATTTCCAGTAATAAGTGTCAGCTCAAGCAATGAGATGTCAGATCAGCTTATTATAGTGCATGAAATGCCTACTTCTCAGCCTGCTTGCCTTCCTGCATTCCTAGGTTACTTAATGACTGGTTATGGAATTGCTTTTTATTTTCTCATTTGCATGGGGGATCAGAAAGCACGTGCAGGTCCTTGGGCTATCTCCCAGGAATTCTGTCCTGGCTTTGCTATGTCAGCTTCTGAACTGCCACACGTGGTCCCTCCTGGCTAAGACTCCTCCCTGAGCATCAGAAGGACCTGAATGAGCTGCTCCAGGCTCCTCTTCAATCCGTACCCTGAATGTGCCTGTGTGTCTCCAAGAACTGGGGAGAAAGCCCTGCCAATCAGCTCCGTTGCTGATATGTGTCACATATGTATATACTTGCGAAGTTAAAGCCACCATGATTGCTCTTCTATCCTACATCTTTCCTCTGCCATGGCTGTGATCAGGCACTGCAAAAACGCAAAAAATTGCAGTGCTAAACAACACCACTCCAAACAGCTTAGAAGGGAAAATTCATTTTAATCCCATTTATTCCCTCAGGTCTATGCCCTTTATAGGCTTACATTCAACAATATCTTGTGGTGGTGAGCTCCTCAGTTACTTTTTGAAAGTTTTTCACCATGATGACACATTTCTCCAGCAAATCTGCATTTTCTGGAATTCCTACAGGACATGGTTAAGGCTGCTGATGTGCTACAGGTCTCTTCTTTCCTGTTTGGACCTGCTCCTCCTAAACAGGTCTGGGTGCAGTTTATTGTTACCAACTCTCTGTAGCATTTTTTCCCTTAAGCTAAGGATTCAGTTATTTTCAACATAATCTTCACCTGCATTTAGCCTTACAGCTTCTGTAATTGTGGCTTTTGGCTTGTAATGTTACTAATTCAGATCTTTCTCTTAGTTGCACCATAATACACCACAAGGTGTATTAAAGAATTAGAGAAAAATCATATAAATTCTCCCCTGGCATTATTGAGCATTGCAGCTGTTACAGGTGTCTTAAAGATGCACTGTCACAGGAAAAGGGGATATTCTGAAACGTGAAATTCTTTTTTTCCTTCAGATCAGTATTTTGAGACCTGTTATACTTATTATGGAGCTCAAATTGCATTAGCAATAGAGCCAGCCTCCCCTAGGGTTCTCCTCTGAGTAGGAAAGTTTCATTTGGCTAAAATGACCTGTCTGCACTTCTGATTTTAGCAGCAGTTGAATAGGAGAGGACTCATTTCTCTGAAGATTTTATGGACCATCTTCTCCAGGAAGGAGAGCTGTGGCAGATTTCCACATAGAGTGATGGCACTGTTTGATCTGCACAGTGTTCATCATACCCACTCTGCATAAACTGGTCATGGAAGCTGACATTAAAACAACAGACCAGCTGGTCACAGAATCACAGAATGTTAGGAGTT
>NW_010194812.1:0-496 GCF_000695765.1 Mesitornis unicolor
TAAATGGGAGAAAAATGAGGCGCTGGAGAAGCCCCTTGCTGGGGAAAGAGGGGGCTCTTGGTGGGGATGGAGGTTTTGGGGCAGCTCCCATCCTTGCTTAATGGGGCCACGGCAATGGGAGTAGCTGGGACCAGACCCCCATAGCCACAGAGGGGGAGCCCCAAACCCCACAAACTCAGCACCCCCCGCCCCATGCAGCTCCAGGTCCCAGGGGCTGCTGCTGGTTACCGGTTCGGCAGGCAGCAAACCAGTCCCAGCTTGATTTTATACTGGTGACACGGAAAAGAGCAGCATCGCGCCAAGCTCCCAGCCCGAAAAAAAGCCCGGAGCTGAGGGAAGTGGGGGCCAGGCCAGCGCTGAAATCACTGCCAGGTGCAGGGAAGATTTAAAGCCTTTTAGTTTCAAACGAGCTCTCCCCACGGGGGACCCTGCTGGCCTTTGGCCGCTCCATTTGCAATTACGGGCGGCTCCATCTGCCAGGGCAACCCCGGCGGCA
>NW_010194812.1:672-1312 GCF_000695765.1 Mesitornis unicolor
CGGGAGGCTGCGGCGAGGGGGGAAGATGGGAGGAGAAGCAGACACGGGAGGAGAAGCAGACATAGGAGTCCAACCCCAGGAGATGGCCGTTTGGATTTATTTTGGTGGAGGTTTTATGGAGAGGCAAGGCCTCGGGGCCTGCTGGATGCTGCCTGCCGCACCACGGAGGTGAAGGCAGGTGAAATTCGCTCTCCCAGCGAGGAGCCGGCATGGGATGGAGGTGCACAAGGCGCTCATAAGGCACTTGAAATGACAGTGAGCCACCAAGGCAAGCTGCTGCCACCCTCCTTCCTTCCCTGCCTCCTCCCCGGTGCTTTGCAGATTACCCTACAGAGGATGGGGCATCCCTGGAGCCCCAGCGGTGTCACGGGTGGGTGGCGTGGGCCACGCTCACTGGTGGAACTTCTTGCCGGGGCTGTTGGCGTAGTCCAGCAGGAGCTGGCACGGCGTGAATTGGCAGCCGGAGACGGCCTCGTACTTGCGCAGTTTGTCCACCAGCTGCTTGGCTCCGTAATAGTCCACGTACCTGAAGGGACCTGCGGGGACAGGGGGACACGGCTGTGACGAGGACGGGAAGAAATTGGGATTGCTGCCCTGGTCTGAGCTTGTCTTCACGCACAGAATGACTCGGTTGGAAAAG
>NW_010194813.1:0-1079 GCF_000695765.1 Mesitornis unicolor
ATGGGATTAATTAATCTCAATGAGAGGGCGGGCGGCTTAATTAGAGATGATGAGGGCGGGAATTCGGTCAGAGCTGCTATGGGGGGGGCACAACTGAGCCTGCCCCGGTGTGGGGGGGGTCTGGGGACACAGGCGTGAGGCCCCCATGGCCAGAGCGACCCAAAACTGAGGCCACCATGGCCAGAGGGACCCCAGGGGACATGGATGTGACACCACCATGGTCCTTGGGGCCTCCATGGGGTCCATGGGGTCTTTGGGGTCTCTATGGGGTGTGTGTGGGGTCCTTAGGGTCTCATTGGGACACACAGAGACCCTGGGGTCTCCTTGGGGGGGCACAGGGGTTGTGGGGTCTCTGCAGGGTACATGCGGTCCTTGGGGTCTCTGTAGGGTCCTTGGGGTCCCCATGGGATCCTTGGGGTCTTTGTGGGGTCCTTGGGGTCCCCATGGGGCACATGGGATCCTTGGGGGTCTGTGTGGGGTCCTTAGGGCCTCAATGAGGTCCTGGGGGTCCTTGGGGTCTGTGTGGGGTCCTTAGGTCCTCCATGGGGTCCTGGAGTTCCTTGGGGTCTCTGTGGGGTCCTTGGGGTCCCCATGGGATCCTTGGGGTCTCTGTGGGGTCCTTAGGTCCTCCATGGGGTCCTTGGGAGTCTCTGTGGTGTCCTTGGGGTCCCCATGGGGTCCTGGGGGTCCTTGGGGTCGCCATGGGGCACATGGGGTCCTTGGAGCCTTCATGGGGCACATGTGGGGCTTCATTGGGGTCTCTGTGGGGCTGATCCCCCTCCTGGTGGGGGTCACTGTTTAAATACAGCACCAATGAGGGGTGGAAGTGGTGTCACCTCTGGAATGGACAGGGACGGGGACGGGGATGGTGATGGGGACCCCATGGCCACTGCTGGGACCTGGGTGCTGCTGGGGGGTCCCATCCCGTGTCCCCCCACCCGGTGCTGGGATCCCTGGGGACGGATGCGGTGGCTCGGTGTCCCCCAGCGATGGTGCCCCTCGTTTCCGATAGAAACCCCTTATTTTCCTCCCCCCCGTTTTCCATGGACATTTTGGGGCTCCCCAGGCGGCGCAGGGAC
>NW_010194814.1:0-2712 GCF_000695765.1 Mesitornis unicolor
TCAAGCATGACTTCCCCTTGGTGAAGCCATGATACAGCTCATTAGGAATCTGGTTTAGCTGAATCCGTGAGGCTGTTCCTAGATCATATAGTTGCAAAGGTATGTTAACTGCAAACTTAGTTTGAGTGCTGCTGACTTACTTAAAAATTTGTCATACTTTATTGTATATTTATTGTGTCTTTTGAAAGCCAGTGGAAGTAATTGTGTGAGAAAAAGAAAAAAAAATCACAAAATGCAAACAATATAAACATATGAAATTTTAAAAGTGATGAAAACAAACCATGGAGCAGGGTAACATCTTGAAGAAAAAGTCAGTGGGAAAGCTGCAAGATCTGTGAATTGTTCTTTCTTCTTCAGAGTATTTAGTAAATTAAAGTGCTGGAAGATGGTATAGATAAAACTGGTAAGTGTGTAAAATGATCCATTCTGCAAGGCTGCTAAGGTTCCTTTTTGAGATAAGAAGTGGAGGCAGACTGTGCTAAAAATCTGAATGTGTATGCTGATAACCTTGTTAAATAACTTCTACCAAGAATAGTCCTACCGAGTCAATGGAGATAATTGTGGAGCGATGCTCTATTCTGTGTGAGCAAGGGTAATGCAGTCTGACTTACTAATCTGAAAGACTTCTGGTGACAGGAAGAGAACAGCCAAATCAATATGGAAGGGAGGATTATTCCCCAACAAATTCAGTTATCACTGGTGATGAAGTAGCTAATCTAGATAGTTACTATGAACATGACAACTGTGGTAAGAAATGATTGAATATGCACTGAACTGTTGTTTATACTGAGGAATCGTGTTTTACAAAGATAGAAGTCTCCTTGCTATAAACCTTGCAGATTTGTTCCTTTACCTGAATACGAGTATATATGTGAAAGGAGAAGACTGAGCACTGCACTTAATAAAGTGTAGTAGTGACTCTTTGCTTGCCTCAGCAGGCTGAGGATGGCTAAGCCATAGTACAGACATCACCTTACCAGAGCCTGGACCTCACCTCACAGAGCACCTCTAGGAAGGGACCAAGCTGCCAGTCATGGGAGGGACACTTTCCTACGACGTGAGAGGGGTGCGGATCATGCCTGCTGTCAGAGGCACCATGCACATGACTGGGGGAGCTGGTGGGAATCGCAGCAGGTGCCAAGGGCTGTCTGGTTTTGGGCATTCAGCCAGTTCTGTGTTGGTCCATTTCCTTTTGGGCAATGGATATGCCCATGATCACTTGGGCCAGCAACTAATAAGGGTGATGCATTCTTGCTGAGAAATATCAAATGATGAGGAATTTTGCAAGGAAGGTGTTCATCGAGGAGGTCCATCCCCAGGCCAAGTCTGACATGCTAGTCATTTCCATGGGGTATGAGAAATGCCCACATCAGAGAGCAGGAAGAGCTGCTTCTGATTCTCCTGTGCACAATCTGGTATGCCTCTTTTAAGATGGAAAGTATTTCAGAACATAAATGATGCAACATTTTTTTTGAAAGATACTGTTTTGACAAATAGAGATAGCAGTGATTATTTTTCAGTTAAACAAATGGCCATCTCCCATTCTCACAGGTTTTTTTTTCCCTTCAGATGCAAAAGATATTGACATGATAGAGCTGGGATTTTTTAAAAGTACAGCACATAACAATTAAAATTAGATGCTTTTACTGATGTAAAATTACCATTTGCACTGATGTTTGGCATATATTTTGCTAACTCATTAGTTTGAAGCAAATACTTGATAAGTCCCAAAATTTCAAAGGTAGAACAGAAGATAGTAATTTAAGAAATATCTTTTAATTTTTTTTTCTTTTGTCTTCATAGTATAAAGTGAAATTAGGAGGAGTTGCGGGACTGGAAATGAGTCATTGTTTCTAGCTTGGTTCCCTGCGAAGACAGGATCCAAATGATCACTTGTCTAAATGTGTGCCTGTATCTTCCTATGTTCTTTTAAGTGTTTTACCCACTTTAAGACAAGCTATTCCACCTTTTTTTAACCTGGGTCAGTTTCAATCACCCAGTTTTCAGAAGCAACCTTTCAAAAAAGCTTCTTTGGGAGTGAGCTACAGCACCCAGGATAGAACAATTGGTCAGGAACAAGTAAAGGGGCAGAAACCTTTTAATCTGGCTCTGTTGACAGGGAAAAATGTCTTGTCATTGAGGAGATATACAAAACCAATACTTCAGAGATAAGTACAGTAAGGACTGTAGATCACTCCAGTCCAGTGGGTGAATATTTATGACTGTGCAGTCATATATTGAGGGGAAGAAACACATAACGGACTCCAGACAACTCTATGAGAGTTACAAAGTGAAGACCTTTATTCTATCAGAAACTGTGATTTTATAGTCTAAAATTCCTTAGTCACCCTACATAAAGATTTTTATTGATTACATATGTGTCCATCTTGTCTAAACTAATACATGATTGGTTACTATCTTACACACATGTCACCGCCCATATCCTTTTCCCGGTTGGCTTACTTCTGCTTCCGGTTTGGTTTACTTCCACTTCCGGTTGATTTACTGCCGGGTCATTCTCTTGCTGCATTGCCATACTTCCTCATTCTTTTATGTTCCCACATCTCCCCCTTTTTCTTGTTGTAAACGACAAACATTGCCTGTGCAGCCTGTTGCAGGGCCATTTGCAACAAGGTCACAACACATGGCAACATTAGAAGCATAACCACAATTATTAACATCCCAGTTTTCAACAGAGACAAAATCCATCCC
>NW_010194815.1:0-6913 GCF_000695765.1 Mesitornis unicolor
CGAGACGCTCAGCCCGCCGCCGTGAGGGACTCGGAGGGTTGTCGGTGAGCCCCGGGCAGCTCCGGCCGTTGGGGCTGGACCTCTGCTGAAGAGGGGAGCGAGGCCACCCCGCTGTGAGTGGACTGCAGTCCTCCCGAGGGCAGCGTTATTTCCGCGTGCTCCAGAGGAGCTCTTCGTGCTCTTACAGCGCTTAACCTTTTCCAGGAAGAACTCGGAGCGTCTGCTCTCTCAGGAGCCGGTGGTCGCGTTCAGGCGTTCATAGTCCGTTATGGCATGACTGAGGCGCTGTCACCAGGTGTGGAGTTCAGTAACCTCAGCTGCTTTTCTGCAGAAAAGTTAAATACCGGCTACACCACTCCCTCAGGTTACGTTAGACTTAGTGCACTTTTATGCTTGTATTCGTTAAAAGATGCAGTGTGTGTGTGATAACCTATATGTTGTGTGATGCTGATGAGGTAGTCTTGCAGTACGTTCTCTTTTTTTTTTTTTTTCTGGAAGTAATGAAACCTCTCTGGCAAGTGAAATATCGTTTAGTCTTTATTCAGCTCAAGTTCCTCTGACAGCAGTCTATTCTGAGTCAGACCTCCTTAACCTTTTGTGAGGAAAACGAATGCATTCTTGGAGAATTAGGGGAGTGAGACAATGTGCAGAACTTATGTTGAAATGATGCATTATTTTCAAGATATGCTTGTATCTTGGGAATTACGCTGTATTCTTGTTGATGAGAGACCTTTGGGCAGGGCCTCTCTTCTGCCTTGAAAGAATTACTGTTGTTTTCTTGGGTTTTTTTATGCATCCTAGTTCCACAGTAGTAAAGTAGCGAAAAGGCAGAGGTGAGGTAACACTGCAAATGGTATTTCTCTTCTTTGGTCTTAAAACAGTGTTTGAGAAATTTAAGTAGAAAAATAAAAGGGATGGTTTTGCAGCAAGTAGCAGATAAGATCTTATGCAACCACAAATTAAAATATGTTTCAGAATATTTCAATATGAGCAGAAAGGGTGTTCATTAGTGATACCATTATGTTTCAGTTTCCAAGGCTTCCTTGTGCTTCTGTTGTTTGGAGATGGTGAGGGTTACCTTCGAAACATGAAGATTTAATTCTGGTACATCCCATGGACTATAACGCAGGATGGGAATAAACGTGTCAGAGGGCACTTGAAAAGCATATGGATACCTAATCCAGTGAGAAGTAGGCTTTATTTTTGTCTGAAAAAACAGGAACTTTCTGGGAGAAGGGATGAATACAAAACTTCAAGGTCTGCTGATGGTAAGGACAACTGTTTTGTTTTCTTACAAGCTGTCTTTGGGGGAGGTAACCGCTATTTTAAGACAGTACAGCTGTTGAACCCCAAAAGTAATATGGATATGTAAGTAAAAATAATGGAATAAATTGTTAACTATACTGTTGTACCTTCCTTTTGACTGCTGTAGTTCCATTTCTCCTTGCTCAAAGAAGAGTATGTCGGAACAGTCAAGAGATCTCACCCAAAGGGGAGAGAACTGAATTGAATAGCTTTTCCTAAAGAGAAGAGGTGTGATTCTCCTCACTCATAAGGGACACCCTGGTCTGTTAGCTTGACCACACATCTCACCAGACTCAACAAAAAGCTTGGGATTAAGCCTCCACCTGAAGTGAATTACAGCAGATATGGCACAGGCATGTGCAAGAGTATGGAGAAATCATGTATATTTCTGTTTACCTTCCATTTCTGAGGATGCTTGACAAAAATCTGGATGTAGAGAGCGTAAAAGGTATGGCATGCTTGCAATTAAAATACTCAGTTATTCAGTAGCTGTATGAGTAGAGTATGTTCTGTAGCTTTACTGTACTTTTTGTCTATCCTCTTTGCTGTGCTATAGTGTGTTCCATACAAGTGGATCTGTAGGTCCGTAGGTCCCACTGACTTTGATAGCAGCCTTTATGGTCCTGGTAAGATAATTAGCTTTAACTAACACAGCATTGGGAGGACATAATAAGTAACATAACTGATGAGTGTTACCTTTCACTACTGGGGGTGTGTGTGTGAAGTAAAATTCAGGAAAAAAATGAGATGGTACAAACTGATGGTATCACAAGGGTATATGATTCCTGAGGCTTACAACCTTGAAGCATGGATTGTGATTACAGTTAAACTGCCAGTCACACACAGCCTGCCAGTCTGGAAGGATTTCCTTCCTTGCTAGCTTTAATTTTAATTTTCCTTTTGCTTTTGATTTTGTAGTCTGAAAAAGCTTATTCTTGTCTACCTTAATCTAATAACTCTGAGTAGTGCAAGCTTCAACTCTGTTAGGAAAAACATTATTTCACTATGTATTATACATACACTGCTGGAAAAAGTGGTGCATCCTGAAACACTTGATGCTAGAAATATCTTTAGGTTTCTGATCATTTAGTCACTTTGTCTTGATTTAGCTGCACTTGCATCACTGAAACAAGCATCTGCACTGTGATGTGAATTGAGAGGTGTATGTTTTGTACTTGTCTTTGATTGGAACTGGTTCGTTAGTTCCATGGTTTTATGTGTGTTTTTGTGTTTGTTTCTCTTTCTTTCCTCCCCCTTCAGAAACCTACAGCAGAATGGGACAGCTGAGGGCAAAACTGCAGACACCAGACTGTAGAGGCAGGACATACAAACATAAGAACAGCCACAGTTTCAGAGTAGCTGTTATGTTTTAAGACATTATAAGGTACTTTCAGAAAGGACTGTCTACCATTTTGGTCCTTCTAAAGTGAAGGGTAAAACACTTTCACCCCAAAGGATTCCAGGTATGCATAGCTTACAGTAGAACTCCATGGAAAATGGTGATAGCTGGTGATATAAAGTAATTCAAACTGTGGATGGTAAAGTGGCTTTTCTAATAGTGTTTGTCAGAATTCTTTAGAAACTGAAGATTTCTCATGTCCACAGCATTATGCTTACCAAAACTTCATTCAGTTCTGACAGAAATAGGAAAAAACTAAAGCATTGGCATGACTTTTTCCATAGTATATTCATTAATACGTCTTAACTTCACCTACAATTTAGCAACTGCAGTTTCAAGAAACTCCACATTCCTTTGTTAAATAAGCTATTACAGGCTATTCAAGGTGCATGGTCTAATTGCATGGGCTCATGCCATACCATTTTATTTCAGCTGCTGTTGTTGATCATAAACTACCACAGTCTGTTATGAAGTGCTACACTCATAGCTGGGTTAGGTATAATATGAGAGACGTGTATCACAGATAGTAAACTACTAGGGATGCAAAATGCCTGTATACCCAAGAATTGATATGAAAAAATGCATTGCCCAAGTATGAAAGACCCTTAATGATATAATCTCTATGATGATGACTGACTTGTTTACTGCTATGGAGTTAGAAATATAAAAAACCTGATCTTTCTTGCATCAAGTGAGCTGGAGAGAACCTATCTGCAAGCAGTGATGGAGATTTTAGTGCAAGGGCTTGGTCAACAATGTTATAACACAGGAAGGAGCTTTAACTTTTAACTTTTATCAGAGAATGGTTTTAGGATTTTTCCTTTGTTAACTTCATAAAAGGAAAACAGGTTTTAAATGGATGGTGACATGGCTAAATCACAGTTACAGGCACAACATCTGATAATGAAGGCATGAAGAATTGTTTAAAGGAATACCATTTATATTTACAGCTTTATGAATGTGTTATCATTGGGGAAAACTAATAATTGCTTGAATAAACTGTGCAGTTTTCAGCAGTGCATAAGGAATACTTTTAGGAACCTCTTGCTTCTTGAAAAGGTGAAGAAATTACTTATTTCATTCTCAGTAATCCTCTGAAAATTATTTGCTTTCCCCATTAGAAAATTTAAGTATTAAATGTTGCAGTGTTGTCTTCACAAACAAGCTATATTGGAAGTGTTTGCTGAAAGACTTATCTTGTAGAAAGTTAAACATTTTGATACATATTTAAGATATTAGGTAATGTGTATTTTAAAATACTAAAAAAAGTTGTGCTTCTGTACTGGGAGCATGCAAGTGGAAAATGAGCAAGCAAAAAAGGAGATACTTTTTCAGCAGGTCTTTCCAAGAAAAAAGAGTTATTGTTAAACAGCCCTTAGTCTTTGAAAACTATTAATGGGGTCCTTTCTGATTTAGGCATTTTAGATACCTATGACTACTTCATAGATTGCAAAAGAACTGAAGAAAATTTCTGTTCTGAAAGATTCAGCATAGCCGCAGCCAAAAAAAAAAAAAAGGGAAGCGAACCATAATGTGAGAAATAGACTGAAGTTTTACCAGTGCCTGGTTTTAGCACAAGAAGGCTTCAATGCTAGGTTCATATCAGCGTGCAATGTACTGGAGCTGTGGTTTTTTTCCTCTGCATTTGGCATCATTATGTAGGTGTTACTTACTTTGTGCAGTATAGTATAAAAACGCCCCAGGTATCTTGAAGACCTAGAGTAAGTCTAGCTGTGTGCTTTGCATTGGGAAGCAGACGGTGGCATCCTTTTTCCTGAAGCTCCATCTTTCTAGAATCTGAGTTTGGCTCATCTAATGTTCATTAATGTTCACACAAACTTTGAAGTCAGACTCAGTAATTTGAACTTCAGTTTAAGTGAAGATCTAGCCAGACTTTTCATATGAATTGAACTAACCATTGTTTTCAAGAGTAAATCAGTGATTGCATGAATCCTGGATTTTTATCATTATGTCCCAATTGTGATTTAGGTGCAAGGGAAATGCCTTTTGTTCTGTAAGTGGCTCAAGGGTGGGATGCGTGTAAGCAGGCAATAGAAGAGGAATTTCTGTTTTCAAGTCCCTCTTTTTCATCCTGTAAATTGTACCTACCAGGTGATCTATAATTATGAAGCCTGAGAGAAGCAGTCCAATTAGGATTAATTAACAGTAATACATAGAGAAGCAGAGTAGTCCATGTAGACTGACTTATCTTCTGAAAGTGACTAGGACCGGGAGTGCAAGGGTATGAGATTGATGTGACAGATGAGCTTTAGCTGCCAAATTCTACTGGAACTGTATATTCTGCCTGCTTTTTCCCCTGCTTTTATTGTCCTTCTTTTCACTGAAAGAAGAGGCAAATAATGATTTTTTTTGTGGTGTGTGGTGGTTGGTTTTTTTGTCGCTTTTATTTTTTTTCCAATAATTTAAAGGCTGAAGGGATTTGAGGTAAAGAACTGGTGAGAACAAGACCGTCAGCTTGGAAAAAAGTGAATGATCCAGTTTCTCTTAAATTCTTTCACTTGACACTGAGGGTGGCTTTAGTAATTAATGTTTTAAATCAGCACCTAAGAAGCATTGTTTTATATAAATTTTCATGTTTGGAATCAGCACTTTATAGCTATTTTTCTAGAAAAGGTTTGCAGTTTTCCAGTTAATCATAAAAATATGAGGCATCTGTTTAATTAAGTATATTTCCTTTACTAGATAGGAGACTACTTTTTGATAAGGAAGAGAATATTTGCATGTATTAAGTTTTTTCCCTTAGGGAAACTTAATCACTATTTTCTAGTGTAATTTATTATATAGTTGTCATTTACTGTTGTGAAGTTGTTGGATGGAAATTGCAGTGTAACTGAAGTGCAGGACAGCGTTGTTTTCAGCAGTTTCCTGTTGGCAGTGAATGTACTGTTCCAGTTGATGTATCAGTCAGGTTTGTTTGAAGCAAGTAGATCTCATCCTTCGTTACCTCATTTTTCTTCATAGATTTGAAGAAGAGTGCATGCTTCCCTGTTCCTTAATTATGTTTCTCACCTTTGAAATACAAATATCTTTGTTTCTGTCTTGCAGGCTACTTGCTGCTTTTACTCTGATTATTACAATTCGAGGTTTGTTTCCTTGACAGCAGCTGTAGGTTTATGTTGATGATTGGTCTATCTCAAGACAACTTTTAAACATTGTTTCTAAAAATTTGAAATAAATAATAAAAAGAAGCTGTTCAGGTGCTTTTATCATGAAGATAAAAAGCAAATCCATTCTTATCTTCAGACTGGTTGGGAGATCTGGAACTTGACTGTATTATTAAACCAATGTTGATTTATTATAGGCAAGTGTATCATGCCAAGGACATAATACCTGTTAAAAATAACTAGTATATCTAGCACCCATGTTAATGAATGGAAAGAAGACTTGAATAATACTAGCTGTTAAACCTTATTTTCTTTAAACCATGTTATCAACGGCTACATTTTTAACAGCTTGGTTAGAAAAAAAGGTGTAAATGGTACATTCCTTTAAAATCTTCTGTTACCCTGTGATAAGACTGAACATAAATGTGAAAACTAGCTTGGCATGTTTTTAATGTATCAGTGTTTCACACAACTGATTTAACCTGTGCTATGCTTATTTTAATTTCACTGTCTAAACTGTGGTGTAGTAGTAGAATTTTTCACCCCAGAACTTAGCATGTCTTGCTTAAAGTAAAAATAGGCTTTTTTCCTCAATTTTTCCAGAAGGAACTTTAAACTAACAAGCACTTGAGAATGGAATTGCATCAGTTTCTTATTGCTGCAGGTCAAGCTTGTTTTACACAAACAGGTTAAGTATTAAATAAAATGTGCATGTATTATTGGATCAGGGACTAGACCTCAGGTTTTTCTGGCTATGAAAATCCTGAGTGTTCTTGTGAGAGAGCCCATTTCAGAGGGATGTCTTCTCCTTGAGATGAGAGTCAGAATTCCAGGCCTGCTTTTGCACACTTTCGTTGTTCAGTGATGATGGCATTCATTCAATTTAAGGGAAGGAAGAAGAGACACATCATCTGTGTTTTGGAAAGGCTTAGATCTAGTAAAACCTACCTTGCCTGTTAAATTGAGTCTCAGAAGCAAGGCTGTGTTTAGTGTCTAGAATACTGTGTCTGGTTTTGGACCCACAGTGCAAGAAAGGTGTTGATAACTGGTATAAGGCAGCTGAGAGTGGCCTCACAGTCACAGG
>NW_010194816.1:0-22024 GCF_000695765.1 Mesitornis unicolor
CTGCCACGACTACGCCGAGGCCTGCCCAGGTGAGTGGGGCCGCCCGCGGGGCCGCTGTCCCCGCTGCCTCCCGCTCTCACCGGCACCTGCCGGCCCCCGGCGCTCCGGCCCAGTTTAAAAGCGCCGCTGTGCCCTGCTTCACTTGTAGGGGAAGCAAGAAGGGCAGGAGGGGATGCAGGTGGCCGAAGGAGCAGGGCTGCAGGTGCTTCGCTCCCCATACAGGTTGCGGGGCACAGAGATACCGAGGTCCCCTGGGGGCAGAGAGCTAGCAGGGCATATCGGGTTGCTGTGTGTTTTGAACAGAACAGAAACACGAAATGGGACATTTCCTGACTGAGTCAGAATCCTCCGATCCCTTTGCCTCTTGTGGAGTGAGTTACTATAGATGGGATCAGATCTGATGCTCACGTTAATCTGCACAGCCCTGCAAACAGCATCGACAGCTTGCAACTCCAGCAATTGCTCTGGTGAGAGCCTCGACTGCAGGACATGAGTGATGGGTCCTGGAACAGGACCACAGCAACGCTCTTTCCATAAACATCTGCTAAAATGCAGATGAGAGTTAAGGAGAGAAGTTAGTTAGTGAGCTGTGACAACTTCATATTCCCATCCCACAGACAGCATCCTCAAGGAGTCTTCTCTGCTCACATAATGCCTTTTTTTTAAATAAAAACCCGCGTAGCTGTACCTTAGCAGAGTTTTGCTCTAAATAGATGGGCAGACATTCCCGTGATTTAATTGCTTTTTTCTTTTCAAGAGAGAGCTGAAAAATAGGTGGCAAAATTAGTTCATTCCAAAGTGATTTAAGCAAGCTATGTCTGTGAATGAGGACAGGCTGGTGGGTCTGGAGACCAACAACTCCTGAGAGCAGCAAGTGTAAAAGTTCTGCCATGGAATCCCATAAATCGGGCTCCCCTCTGCCCTGAGCAGTGCCCCCTGCGACTGCAGGGAGGGTGCAGCTTGGCTGTCCCAGTGTTAGGACTGCCCGGGGAACAGTGTGGTGGTTGTAGCCAGACACCCCAGTGCCTTCAGTTCCTGAACAGTTGGGCTGTTGGCTGCTCCTTTGGTACCACTGTGTCTGAATATGAATCGTCTCGGCAGTCACCTGGGATGGACAGGAACCCCTCGTGTCTGTTCTTCGTATTATAGAAGAGCAATAAGAAAAATGCGTTTGCAGGCCCTTGTCACGCACCGTGAGGGGACAGCGGGGCTGTCACCGCTTTCTCTCTGTGCTGGCACCTTGTAGCGCTGCTGCTGTCACAGCTGCCGCCCCCTCTGCCAGCCGCGCTCTCCCTGCCCAGTGCCATCCTGTGGCTCACCGGAGGAATAGCAGCATCCTGCTTATGGAAGTCTGGCGAGAAAGCTGGTTTTGTGCAGGATGAGGTGTTATTTCTTGTGATTCGTTTGTGCTGGATGTGAGGGACTCAGTTGTACTTTGACTTGCATTGCCTTTGTAGCCTGGCCTTTTTTCAGTAGTTTCCTTTCTTGCATCACTAAAGAGCTACTTTATCAAATTGACTTGTAAAGCAAAATATTAAGGCAAAGGCATTAGCATCTGATGCCAAACAAAACTCAAAAGAGCAGAGGATTCCAAATAAATCAGATGCACAAAAGAGTTACAGTATTGGGTAGCCTACAATGTGATGTATAGGCTTTTTTGTGGTGTATTGCTGCATATATAAAATATCTCAGTTACTTTGATAGTTGATTTAATGCCTAATCAACCTAATCATAGGTTTAAAAGCCTGTTTGTGGTAGCTTTAGACAAAGAAGAAAAGCAGGTAATTTCCTTGAAGCAGGCCACAGGGAACTGCCTAGCACAGCTGTGGGACAGGTGTGAAATAAGGAAGGTTGTGTCAAAAAGTGTCTTTTCTGGAGAAGGCTCATCCCTTGCATAATTTCTGTAATCTTCCACATTCTTATTTGTTGCTCTTCCTCCAGTTATCCCCTGTGTCGTGTCTGAGTGGAGTGTCTGGAGTGGCTGTGCAGAGCCATGCAAGAAAACGTATCGTGTTCGGAGGAGGCACATCATCCAGGAGCCCCGGAATGGAGGAGAGGCATGTCCTCCTCTGGAGGAGAGGGCTGGCTGCATGGAGTACTGGTCTCAGCAAGGAGCAGAGTGCCAACAGTCCCTGAGTAAGTCCACTGAAAACTTAAGTGTCTGGGTAATACTGAGGAGGACTCTTCTTTGAACCGGTAGAGCTGATCTTTCTTTACTGTAATTGAGAAGAGTTGTTTTTAGACACCAGCATGTTTGCTCTGGGCCCATACAGTATAACTGAGGACAGAGGTCTTCACACAGGGCCTTAGAGATACCCTTCCCAGGACAACATTTAAAAGCAGGGCCTGCTGTTTGCTGTGATCTGCTGTGTTTCAAAAGTGAAATATTACAGGCCTGTTGTGATCTCACTTATACAAGCATAAATCTCTGGCAATTTTGATAAAGTTGGTAGATTTATGCGTGTTTAAAACTTCTGTAAGTGAGTGTTGCACACTTTTTTCTTTTTTTTTCTTTTTTTTTAATTTTATGAGTCATCTGCAAAAAGTAATGAAGAAGCAATACCCATCAAAGGCAAGGTGTGACTTCTCTGCACTGGAACAGAGTGCATGAAGAGGAGACATCCAACTAGAAAAGGCCTGATTCCCATTTCCTTAAACCAACTTTTCATTACATATCTTTACTGATTTTTGGAATAACTGTTTGTGGTTTTTTGCTGGTATTTTTGGGTCAAAATCTGCCCAGTGTGGAAATCAGCTACTACTGCCTTCTTCAAACCTGTTGAATATTGTTATTAAGCAAATATTGCCTTCCTCTCTGTCTTTTGGGTGTGCTTGATAAGTAGAATCACTCTACTCAGGCAAAGTCTGGCAACAATAGAGATTGTCTATTCAGTGAAATGGTTGATAGTCACAGATAATATGAAAATACAAAGTTAGACTTTTTATTTTTGTTTCCTGCTGAAGATAAAACCATATGACATTAAAAACCCATCTTCACTGTTTTGCAGACACAAACAGCCTTAGTGCCATATTGCCACTTATGTTATGTACTCTTTCTCTTTGATATATGCAGTCCCAGCATTAATAACCACAGGAGGGTTTGGAAAAGCAAGGAAAAAAAGAGCCGCAGCTGATGGCAATGAAAGAGCAGGGTAAGTTGGAGGCTCAGCACAGTGGCACAGTCATACTCCATACTCAGTGTGTCTCTGCTTGTGCTTTTGGGCCCAGCTGTTTGCTGATCAGAATCAGCATTTCCCAGCAGAAGGGCAGCACTTCACTAGAGCAGGGTGCTGCTCCCTCCTCAGCAACAGCAGTATCTGCAGTGCATCTGAAGGCTGTGAGTCTGCCCTGATATAAGGCCAGTACAACACTCTTCAGCTCTTTGTTGGTGGCTTTGCTGCTGTTTAAGATTGTGTGATCAGAAGCCAAAGACCATTCACTTCAGCTCTTCCCAATGTGGAATCTGATGCAGTTTGCACGTTTTTACATAAACAGGGTGAATTCTCGGGGGGCAGAGTTTGCTACCTTGTGGCATGGGAAGCTCACCCCTCTCCAATTTCAGCCCCAGTTGGCAGGAACACTGCTCTTTTTCCCCTGCTGCACTGTTGCACAGCACAGGTACAGGCACGGTTGTGAAGAAAGTCTCTGTTACATTTTACCTTTTGAGACGCAGCCATCTCTGCGTATACTGTTCTACCTTTGGGCTGGTGCCTCAAACACAGGGGAGCTGGCATCAGCCTTCCCAGTCCTCTTCTTTCCCAGCTGGAGTCATCACTTGCAGCGACACAGTGCTGATGGGAAAGGTTATTGTCCACCCTGTAACCTCTCATACACAGCTTTGCAAGATAGGATTCTCCAGGGGATCTTATTGCAGTCCCTGTTTCTTGTTGAGAGCTGCCATTCCTGTAAATGGTCTAGTAGTTTTGTAGAGCTGCTCTTGCAGCATGAAGCAGCCATGCACTTGTTGATTATTTCCCACATGCTGTTATGCATGTAAGTATTTCCATAGTGTGTGGGTGCATCCATCCCCATCACTTAAGTGTCCAAAGTAAAGAGCATCAATTCACCCTGAGCCTCCCTTGGAATCCTCATTAGTTGAGCATTACCCCAGTAAAATTTAAAAAAATTGAGCACAGCTCTATTACACACATTATTTATCATTGCTCTCTTTCCTTCAGATAAGACAAGGAAGCAAAGTGCATGCAGGGCTCAGTGTGCCACTTGAAGGTGTTTGGAAATCTCTATGATAACTGATACACAACCAGTCTAGACTAGAACCAATTCTTTGCTGTGTTTATGGACAATTAATGAATTTCCTTTGTTTTCCCCTCCAAACTAGGCCAGTTCTTTGGGCTTTCCTCTCAGGTTTGGTTCAAAGCAGAACCACAGAGGGCAGAAGTGCTGTGTCAGTCTGGTAGTCCTCCCATTGATATGTGAAAACCTCACTGTGCCTCTTAGGAGGGAGATCATCATAAGGAAAACCTTTACAGACTGAATCTTAGCTCCTGTAACAAGTTACTCTACATTATTAGTAACAGACTCGATGATGGAGAAAGTGTGGTTTAGCAAATGGAGACCAGACCTCGAGTCAGAAGATTTGGCTGTTTTGGTTTTGTTTTTCTGGTTTTAGTCAAATGCTTGACCAATCTGCATCTCTATTTTTAGAAAGAGATGCCAGTAATACCTGCTGTTATTTGATATGTCAGTTTAAAACACCAGCGGAGTAGCTTTATTTCCTATTTAACCTTGTCAAAATGCAGGTATACCACATTGTCTAGTTTTTATGACCTTAGGTGTGTGTGTAGGGTTTGTTTGTTTTAGTTTTTTTTAATTAGCAATCTGTGGTCACCCAGTTTAGTCTGGCTCTTGCAGTCCCATGGAGGGCTCTGATCTGGTTATTGAGCTAACCTACTCAGTTATTTTGGTTGCAGGTACTGTGTTGAATTCCAGCTTGTGGCCATCACGCCAGGCTGCTTGCACAGCCACCACTCATACACTCACTGGATGCAGTATCTCAGGGAGGGCCACACTGTCTGCGTGGACTGTCAGCACCCGGCTTTAGACTCCAGACGTCAACATTGTTATGGGGATGGCAGTGAAAGCAAAAAGTAAGACTTTTACCTTTTGTTTTCATGTTGAATTTTTCATTCTTCTCCCTTGATCTGCTCATTCTGGTTTTGTAATGTGTTGTACACAGCTCTCTGGAGCACTATACGTATATTAACTGATCTTTGTTGCCTACCATGAGTTTCTTGCAGAGATTAAGTGACCTGGTGCAGCTCACGCATTAAACCAGTGGCAGAGCCAGGACTGAAATGTGGGAGTACCTGCACTGAGTCTGCTAAATCTCACTGACTTTTAAGTGGCACAGTTGTGAGGTTTTTTTTGCTTTAAAGGCACAGCAGCCATGCTTCTAAGGTTAACAGTCCTGTCAGATGTCAAATAAAACTAAACCTGTTCCTGATTTTTAAGCACTGGGGATTTTGTTTCTACAGGTGACCCTTTATGAGTTTTTTGGCTGGTGGCAGCTGGCTTAGGGACTTGGGGTATGTGCTAGCATCTGCAGTTGGATGGAAGTACTGTTATATCTTTGCATATTCAGCATCCTTTCCCTGAAAGCTGAAGAAGTTTTGGGGCAATTGATGGGGACCACCCAGGTTGTACAAATTGGGTGGACTACAGCAAAGATTAAGAGAATCTCTTGAAGCTGCAAAACAACACATCTGTGGCAGAGCCAGCAACAGAGGAGTCCTGGCTCCCAAGCCTCTGCTGTGGTCACTGGAGGCACAGCTTCTGCATTGCTTTTATCCTGATACTCTTAAACCCATTGCTAGTTTATTAAAGACATCCTCTGAAACTGGTTAGCAGCCCTGCCAGAGAAAATCCTTACACATTAGTGCTGGGCAGGGGTATTTTTAAAACTTACATAAATGTTGAAATAAGCATGTTCATTTGAATTAGAAACTCTAAACTAGGATTATCAGGCCTCAAGCACACATTGTATTGTACTACCAAGCTTGCCAATAATGGCCTTTTTAGGCAGGGTTTATCTCAGGCTTTTGTTAAGAGGAAGTTAGAGTCTTTCCCTTCCCTGCCTCAGCTTGTTATGTACAAAGGTTCCAAAAGCTTTTAGATAAAGAAGAAAAAAATTTTAACTGGTGTGGCCAGCAGTAGCTCTTACCTGCATTCAACATGTAAATTATGATTTACATTTACAAAAGCTTACAATAATGTTATTTTACTAAAACTCTGGAGCCAGACAGGAACAGAAGCATCAGATTGAACAAAATAATAATTATGTTCAGGAATTCATTTCCTCATTGGGCTGCAAAAAGAGAGGGACATTTTAATTCACCTGATCTGGTGAACAGCACTCTATGTCGAACGGAAGCACAACTAAGTGGGACCATGTCCTTTAGGAATGATGATCTGATCATCAGGTGTCCATCAGCCTGCTCTCCAGCAGGCTGAAGGCTGGAGAGGGGTAGTGATAATGGAGCTGGCGTGAATAGTGACTGATTCAGTGAAGTCAGGGCGTGGCCCATGTCTCATCAGCTGGTTTGAATCCATCCCAGTTTAGCAGAGCCTAGAAGTTGTTCCCAAAGACTTGCTGGAGGTAAGATGAACTGGTGGGTCCATTTCCTTATAGGCATGCGAGAGCCAGTTGAGAATCTAACTTTTAACACAGTGAGCTTTTACCCCTCCAGCATTACTGCCTGTAATGTCAAATGAAGTCATGTCTGTGGCATTTTATAGGCAGGTATGAGCTCTCTGTGAGTGCCAAGCTGAGGTACTGTGAGCGTTCACTTGGGTTCATGCCAGGGTAGTAACATAGGCAGGACTGTCCTGAGCAGTGGACAAAGCTCCTATCTACAAAAGGCAATGGACATGCCCTTGAAGCTTCCTTGAACCAGCAGTACTTGGCAGCTGTCAGAAATGTGTGACTGGCAGATGGAACATGTATGATGTCTCTGGTCTGCAGCTTCCTCATCCTGTGTGTGTGTGTGTTTGTGTGGGCTCCTTTACGTTTCACATGGATCTTGTACTAAGTATCCCCTGTATAACCTCCAGGCCATGGTCTGTCTGGTGTTCTTTATCACTATATGACTTTATAGTAGTGGGTCAAGGAGGTTGTTGTCCAGGGCTGGGTACCTTGCTTGATTTACAAGGTAAAATTTCTACTTTGTACAAATTTGTACTTTATTTATATCAGCATCTCAAGTGCAAGTATTAACTATAGATATTCTTTATATGAACAGAGCTATCTCCTAATTTGTTTCCAGAAATAATATACCCTTTTTACCAGGTGCAATGGAGGAAAAAACTGACCTCCATGATCTCTGAGGAGAAACTGGACTGTTGATGGGGATAACCATTGAATGGGGTGAGGGAAATGTCTTCTGCCTTCCGTTAGAGTAAGTGGCCATGTCTGAGCACACAGTCTTGCAAGGGTACAGCGCTGTGAAGGGTTGTGTGGTGAGCTTTTCAGGCTGGGATTTGCTGGCCAGATGTGGAGGGCATAAATGTGATGCTTGTAAAGAAAGGTGGAAGAAGATGGGAAAGCAACTGCTGCCCTGAGAAAGAGGATGGTGGGATACTAAAGCTGATGCCAGAGCCCACGATGCAGCATGCGTTGAGTTTGCCTAGATCTGCTTACAAGTCTAGCTGTATACTCAGTTCACCCCCACTTTGAGTCTTTGCCTGTGTAACTCTGCCAGTCACCCTGCCAGTAGACATGGATGGTTTGCAGGTAAGCTCAGAGCAGCGGCTGTGCCATCTGACCTGTGCCATTGTGCGCCAGCCCAGGACTCTGGGGCTGAGGCTGTGCGGGGAAGCAGGCACAGCTGCTGCTGTCCCACCCACGCCGTGCCTATGCTTTGCTGCTTGCCCTGTCAGTTCAGCAGCTTGTGCCAGCATTTAGTTCCCCGAGATATTGTTCCAAGAGTGACTATCAGGAAGGAAAACATCTGACACAGTTTATTTTAAACTCAGTAATGCTGGTATATTTTGATGAGTATTTCCTAATTATCTTCTTGTGTCTGACTGGAGTCTAGCTTATAAATGCTTCAAGTTAAAAGAGAGAGGCTTGTAATCTGTGCCTTCCACCTGTCTCCCACTCTGTAGAAGATGCTGGTTTGTTTTAAGCCCTATTATGCAAGCTCAGGAGGTTTCCCCAAAGTCCTTGATTTATGGCCAGATCTGTGACCATCAGGTGAGGCTAGCTAGCATAATTCAGTAGCTTGGATTGCCGTCTTCCTTCTAGAAGGTTATGAGATAAACAAGGCAGAACATTAAGCCGGGAAATTGATCTGTTAATTTGGATCATCTTTGGAAAGATCTACAAATAAAGCATGGATTTGACATCTGTGAAATTGTTACTCAGCCTGTGTCTAGGAGGAACAGCTGCTCTTCATCATCTGGAGCAAGATGTGGTGGTTGTAGCACATAAATGTCCAGACTGCAGCAGAAGAGAGAGAAAAGACGGATGGACTTGATTTGTAGCAAAGTCAGTATTTACCTTCCCCACCAGCAGCATGAGAGTAGACAAGTTTAGCTTATGTGTTTAGGGAGTAAAGCCTTTTCAAGGTAAAGCTGCAGCCCAGAGTTTTAAAGAACGTAGAACTGCTCTCTGAACAGCCTGTTTTATCTGGGAGCTTGATCCTCCCTGTGCAGATTCCAGTATTTTTAAATGACCCCAAGCAAAAAAAAAAATACAGTGAGTCTTTTCCAACCATGTGTGTTGCATAAAGCCCTGCTCCGGAGCATGACATCTCATTAAATGAAGGACAGTGTTATCTTTGTAGAGCTAGAGAAGTAATTCCAGTTTCCACAGAACTATAAAACAGGCAGAAGCTAAGGGTCTGTTGGGCTATTCTGTGGGCAGCTCTCTGCATAGGGCAAGAGTTGTTCCACTTGTGGTGTCTGAGCTTCTCCAAAGATCAGGGCTGAGATGCACTGATATGAGGGATTTTCTTAAACCACCTAAATGCTAAAATTTGGAAAGGAACATGCTGTTCTCCCTCTAGTCTGCCCCGCTGAGACTGCATCTGAAATATTGTGTCCAGTTCTGGGCCCCTCAGTTCAAGGACAGGGAATTGCTTGAAAAAGTCCAGCACAGAGCCACAAAGAGGATTGAGGGAGTGGAGCATCTCCCTTATGAGGAGCGACTGAGGGAGCTGGGTCTCTTTAGCTTGGAGAAGAGGAGACTAAGGGGAGACCTCATTCATGTTTATAAATTTGTAAAGGGTGAGTGTCAGGAGGAAGGAGCCAGGCTCTGCTCTGTGATGTCCAATGATAGGACAAGGGGGATTGGGAGCAAGCTGGAGCATAGGAGGTTCCATGTGAACGTAGGGAAAATCTTTTTTACTGTAAGGGTGACAGAGCACTGGACCAGGCTGCCCAGAGAGGTTGTGGAGTCTCCTTCTCTGGAGACATTCAAAACCCGCCTGGACGCGTTTCTGTGTGATCTGGTCTGGGTGATCCTGCTTTGGCAGGGGGGATTGGACTGGATGATCTTTCGAGGTCCCTTCCAACTCCTAACATTCTGTGATTCTGCTATAACAAAATTTCAGTTTCTGTGGCTATTAGTCTGGCATTGCTTGAGCAGTGATTGTGAAAAATGGCCTGTGGATCTGCTGAGTTGTTTTAGTAGGGTATTTCTCAGTTCAGTTCTGGTCAATATATTGATGGATTGCCTGAGGCAAAAGATAGGGGTTTTTTTGGTCTTCTGCTTGGGAGTCCTGTGAACAACCTTACTGCAACATATGCTGATCTGGTACCTCCAGGCAGCTGCCATCCAGAAGTCATTTAGCAAGGTGGAAAAGCTTAGGCAAGTGTTCTGCCAGTGTGGTTATCCAGAGATGCTCGTGTCCCCGTACCTGCATACTCAGTACTTACTTAGCATCGCAGTGGTTATGGGAGGCAATAGAGCTCTGCCTGCTTAGCGGGAGCATGGTGTTATAAAGAGAAATGGAGAAAGGTGTTTTGTCACTTTGCAACCTGTCAAGTGTTTCAATATAGGAGTTATGAGGATCTTGGTGTGCTTTGTGAGTTGATGCATGCAGTGATGGGCACCTTGAGGAAATGTTTCTATGAATCCTTTTGGACTTAACATCTGCAGTATATGCTGCTCTGCATCCTTCCAGTCCAGTGTTCCTATGAGGACTGATTGTGGCTTTACTTCACACTAGAATAATCCTATGGGGTTCACTGTGGTTGCTGCTTCTTTACAGGGGTATGAAGGCAGAATTGGATCCATGGAGTGAATATCAATATTAGCAAACTAAATGGGATTTATTTTACTTCTCCTTGTTGAAGTGACTGCCCTGCAGCGGAGGTGCAGCACATTAACTTTCTCCTTTTTACAACTGTGTTTCAGGAATCAGCTGTTGCACTGGCAGGTGGTGGGGAACCCTCGATGCAAGGGAACCTGGAAGAGAATCCGCCAGCTGGACGCTTGCTCTTGTCCTTCTGTTCACAGCTTCTTGTTCATCTAACTTCTCCTAACAGCCTTAGCAAGCAAGCGCTGTCTGGCACAAGCATGCAGCAGCAGTAGTAACCATAACCAAAACAATGAATTCTCTGTGTCAGAGGCTGTGCTACTTAATTTCAAGAGGTTGCTGTCTGCACTAGGGCATCCCGAATCCTCTCTGTCCGTATGTACTCCTCAATTTCCAAAGAAATCAGGCTGGCTCTGACGTGCCAATCTCTGCACATCCATTCCTACTGCCTCTTCTGCCTGAGAGAGGCCTGTTTGACCTTGATGACTTCTTGCAAATTCCCCCTTTTTTGAGAGGAATAAGAATTCAACAAATAAAGGATTGGACAAAAAAGGCCATATGAACCCAGGTTTAATTATTGTTTTTCCAAAGTCTCAATGGAGAATCAACAGTGCCAAATAAATTAACTCGAGTGCCTTCATTTCATGGCAATGGCACTTCTTTGTGGATGTTTCCTGCTTGTGCTCATATATCTTTTCCTTTTGTTTTCACCCTCCCATGTCTCATCATTTCATATTGATCCTCAGTCTTAGAGGGTTGGTCTTGTGCTGCTAAGATAATGACAGAATTAGAAGTGAGCCTGTTCAAATCTATAAGAATAGAAGGTACCAGTGAGAAATGGGCCCTTGGACTTCAGGTTTCAAGGAGCATCTCTGAGTTGCCCAAAAATGCAGTGCATTCCTGGGGCTCTAAATAGGAAGTCATCTCAGCTGTACCAGGAGGGCTAGCTATAGCCTTGTATTTTTGACTGGAAAATATTTGAAATATTTTTTTACATTCTGCTGATTTATATTCATACTTTTCTATAAATGAAATTAAAGGAAACTGGAGATGTTCTCCCAGTGTGTGTCTATTGATCAATCTGTGTAGTCTCATCTCTTTAGTGACTGAACATGCCTAATTTGTTCCAGCCAATTTTGCTGCCGACTCCTCTGCTTCAGAAAGTAAAACTGGAGGAAGAGTCACTGCTGTCCAGTTCTGCTCATGATTTACAGGTGGAAGTCCAGCACCATGACCTACCACTATGCAGAAGTGGATGTGATATTTCTTTTCATATATGCATAGTTCTGAATCTGCTTAAATAAAATCACAGAAAGGACTTGTGCTTTGTGGCAGAGCAGTGCAGTGATGAGCATCTAGGTAATTAAATTTGTCAAAACCAAGGTGAGTGACTGGAGGTGGCTCCAGAACAGAGTTTTGATGCTCAAGTGTGACTCTAGTCTAGATTTGGATTATGAAACACATCCAGTGACAATGCTGAGGTCTTTCATGAAAATAATGAAGGGCACTGAGCATTTGTGGTTGAGATGCTTAGAGAAATACGTGGAGTACGGCGCGCTGAGAGCCCTGAAAGTGCGTGATGTCTTTTGGCCAGTACAGTAGGGATTTGAGAGCGAGGCCCTGCTTTTTTTTGTATGTAACAAGCTGTCTCTGTGGATTCATGACTCACAGTGGGTGATCTCACCTCAGAGTACAAAAATTTAAAAAAAAAAAAGATAAAAAAAAAGGCTTGTGCTTCACTGTCTGACATAATTTATAACTAACTTGTGCCCTGCTCAGGAGGACTTGCTGGTTTGTAAGCAGAGGGATGTGATTCTTTGGGAGATGGCTTGGGAATGAATAACTAGAGTATATAATTTCGGTTTTTGCAGTGAGGAACTTCTATCAAGCTGGAAGCCAATTTCCTTTTCTTGGTGGAGATATGCAATCATAGTAGCATTTAGTCATTGGAAGGTTTTCTTTCTCCTGCAGAAGCCCTGTATTGGGTCACAGGACTGTAAAGAGGTGGCTGGTAATTTCAGGAGCAGAATGGAGCTAGCTATTGGAAATATTTTTCATTTTCAATATCTACCCAAATTTTTAGCAATATGAATCCCTGCTCTTATCAGATGCTTTCAGAATTGACTACTGAAGCTATAAAGGATGCCATTTTTGCTTAATAACACTTAGAAAACTTAGTCTTCCGAAGGTTACATTCACCCCAGTGCCTCTTTCCTATAATGTCAGAGCCAACTGGATAGGAAAAGACTGTATTGCAAATTTAAAAATGATAGTGTCAAGTGAGAAAAGCTTTTGTTCAAATAAATGAAACAATGTCGCACTTTAAAGCACATTAATTGCAATCCCTTTAATCTATTGAGTACTTAAGCATGAGCTGTACTATATGTGTGTGTAAGACTTTTATTAAATTGTTAAAGACTTGTTGTCAAATATTTAGTCCTGACACGACTGTTTTGTTGTGAACCTTTCAGGAAATGATGACTGGCACCTGCCATGAGTAAATGGTGTGAAACATCCTCCCTGACCTTAGCCCTTGTTGAAAGTAGAAGACCACCCTTCTGCTTCAGTGTCTTGAGAATAAGTGAGCCTTAAGAGTGGTTCTTTTCATAATACTTCGTCCTATTCTGGCAGAAACTGTAGGAAACTCTGGCCAGTTTTACTAACAATTTGATGTGTAGGAAGTTTGCACAGTCTCTTAAGTGAGTGAAGGTAGCTGTAGAGAGTTGAGAAGTGTGAGGATAGGCTGCTTGGAAATACTTATTCCACAAATATTTATTTATCAGTAGTTTTCTCTTTTGGGTCCTGCTTGTGAGACAGCTGTGATACTACATTAGTATGCACAAAATAGTCTGTTTCTACAACCAACGTCTTGGGCAGGGCTTTCTTTGCTGCTGCCTCATCCTTGAGAGCTGGTAACATGAGGTCCTAGCAAGAGCTGCTGAGATGGCATGGTAGGACTTTTGCTTCTGTCACCATAACTTGGGGTTGCAGGAGTGTGAAAGAATTAGCCCCTGAGGGACCCTCATACCAGTTGCATTTCTATACAGGCTGTGTCATTTGATGAAACAAGACATTGCAAATGTCTTGGTGCTTCAACATATCCTAAGAAGGGCTGTGCAGTGTGCTGGCTTCACCTGCACACCTTGGGTAATTTTACAAACAAATCCTGTTGGTATGACATTTCTGGACAGAGGAAGGAGAAATGCAAGTGTGTGTGAGAGAGAGAAAGAGAGCAAGAGTGAGCCTTTTAAGAAGAGGAAGATAATGAAGCTGTCAGATCACTTCTCCTGCAAATGAAGAATAACTCATGATGTGGACACATACTGGGTCCTGCCTGTTTCCCTCTAGGGGCTTTATCACCATCTGTCTTCATTATCTCCATAATTTCTACAGCCTGGGTTTTGGGAAAGATAAGACTATTGGAAATCCAAGGGAAAATACTCCTGGAAAATGGCTTTGTACAGTAAACAAGCAAGGCAGCCTCACATTGAGGAGTGTTCACCAAAGATGACAGCCGTTCCCATGACAACACTAAAAACCTTTCACCATCGGGTTTCAACAGGAGAACATCTCCCACAGCAAGTACATGAATCCAGGAGCTTAGTCGTCATCTCCCATAAGTCATCCTGCTGGGCTCTGATCATGAGGAACTGCCTGCTGTGCACGTGCAGCTCCACCTTAGGCACCAGCCTGGCTCCAGATGAAAGGAACAGCAAATCAAGCTGAAGCACCAGCAAGCGGGATTTATGTAAAAGGAAAATTAAGCTCGACTGATGTTCCTATGCTTCCCTCTGCTCTCCAGCTGATGAAAATTAATTTTAAATTTTAAATTTTAATGATGAAAAACTAAGCAAAAATCCAGGCTGAAGAAGCCATGTGATTTTTCTCTGTTGTAGAGAAATCTTTCCTTGTCATGGGCTAGAGAGAGCGGGAGGTCCTGGGAGAATTCTTTTCTTCACCCTAACTCTGCAGTGTCCAGCCTGTGATTCAGCAGTTTTCTTCCACATTTGAAACAGAAGGTGATAAAAGACCAATTTTTCACCATGGCCCATCAGCTCCCTGAGTGTCACTGTGTGGGGGTCTGAGCTTCTGCAGTCATCTCAATGTATGAGGATCTGCTTCATTTTTTAAGGAAAAAGCATTTAAAAAAAAAAGACTTAAAATGTGCCCAGAAAGCTCAGGAGCCAAAGGTAAAGAAATAGAATAACAGAAAACTGTAATTTCTTTAAATACCCTTGTTGCTCTAGGGACAAACTTCTTTTTTCATTTGCTCAGTGGCCAGAGGAGTTGAGCACATTCTGCTTGAATGGTAGGAATTAGCAATACTTCTTCACAAATAAGACTGTTTTGTTATCTTTAGTTTTTAAATCCTATTTTTGTATCCTTCATTTGGGATATTTTGAGTATTTAAATATTAAGATCACTGACTTGTTTTTTCTTCCTTTTTTTTTTGCCGAAGTTTTTTCTGAAGTCCTTTCCAGTTATAAAATTAGTTACTTGGTGATAGTCATGATACTGCAAGTGGAGGAGTAGAGATGAGAAGGGAGAGGAGAGTCTGAACCAGCAGAGTTGGTTCTGTTCTCTGTCTCCTGCAGCTTAAAACCACAAAACAAAATATTGATACTTTTTTTTTCTTTTTTGAACACTGTGGTTCTCCTGTTCTCAAGCTGTGTGAAATATACTCACTTAAAGGCTGCTCTGTGTATTCTGTGAATCAGCACCTTTTTAAATCTGCAGGGATATGTAGGGGCTCCAGGCTGCTGCTCTGTGGTACCCACAGTTGCTCTCGTCCTATGACACACAAACACAACTTGTTGTGACACCAGTAGCACCTAGACACACAGTCAGTACACGATGTGTTTGGTTGTATCTTGTAAACATCTTAAATTGATATTGGAAAGGAAGAAAGGTGGAACCATAGTGCAGTTTATGTCACAATATTACCTTTTTTTCATGAGTCCAGCCACAGTGTGTGACCCCACGCTCGCTCAAAGCTGTGAGTTCCACACCCTGATCCATGCGGGAAACAAAGTGCGAGTTTTCTTTTTATCACTATTCCCTAATCCTCAGGGCTGAAGAGCTGATCCCTGTGCAGCGCTCAGCATCACTCTGGTTCAATGCATTTTTTTTTGCCGTTACTTGCTGTGCTCAGTGCTTGTTTTACTTCAGGTCTTTCGTGGCCTTTCCATACTAATTGTGTGCTTTTGAATTACTGGAAGGGTGGGGTACCATGATGCCAGTGCTAATGGGCTTTCACCTTCCTCCACTTTCATAACAACCCTCAAACCAGTTAACCAATTCTTGATTTAGTCCTTGCACTGTATTTCAGCCATTAACAGGTGGAGCAGAGGCTGTCTGAAAAATGGGAGTTGCTTGGCCCATTCTGCTGGTGGTGAAAGCTGATGCTGCTCTGATTTGCCTAATCCTGAGCCTTTCTGCTCACCCTCAAGCTAAGCCTCAGCTGTGACCACTCGGAGCTCCTGTTTCAGAGCACAAAGAGCAGCTGGACATCTTCCCCTCTGAGGGCCAGTGCCTCTGCATTGATGGTGGGCTCCTCTGAGGCAGCACCCACGACACAATTCTGCTTCCAATATAGGAACAGATCCCTGAAATGCTTTAACAATGAAGGTAGCTTAAAGCTTGATTTCAATTCAAGGGGATAAATGAGTGAGTAGTTTCACAAACGATGCTCAGGCACAATGTGAGTTACCTCACCCAGCTCTCTCCCTCAGCTCCCTGCTGGGGCATTGGCTGAGCTGGTTTGGGCACAGCAGAGTGAAAACACAGCCTGGAATAATTGGAAAGAGCCCATCACATGTAGTTATTGAATCCCATGGCCGTGGAGCTTGGTTTTCCTCCTTGATTTGTCTGTTTAGGGTGAATCCTGACAGATGCATGGGTTTGTGTGCTGAGCTCCTCTGCGTGCTGCACTCTGAATGTTAATGCTATCTGCCCAGTTTAGGAACAAAGTCGTAAGTCACTCATTTTTCTAGGACAGGAAAAAAGCTTAAAGATTTCCAAGAAAAGCACCACTGTTTATTATGCTGGCTAGGCTGAAAAGTCTTAGTCACAGCATGTACTGAGGACTGACAGTCAACACCAAAAGACATAAGCACAGCCACCACCCAGGGCAGCACGCTTGTGTGCAAGGGGACAAATGCAACTTAAGGTGATCTCTTTTTGCCTCTAACAACTAAACAAATGGAAAAGGAGCTGTGTTGTGAGAAAGGGAGAACACTCTGGGCTGTGGTGAGGAGTATCGGGGCTTTACGCAAGAATAGGTTCCCCTAAAAATGAAATTATCATCAGCTGGGAGGTTGCCAAAATGAGCTGCAATCTTCTCCGCACAAAAGGACCCTTTATAGCTGTATGGCTGCCATCAACATGGGTCAACGAAATATTAACACTTCTGATGTAAGACACAATTTCTTCTTGTTGTCTTCAGAGATGCCTGGCTGCTGGGAGAGACCTGAAAGCAACCCTCTGCTCTGATGGGGAAGGGTGTTATTGGCAGCCCAAAGAAAACCTCCCTGGCAGCTACCACCCCATGAGACACAATTTGGTAAGAAAAAGGCAGGGGGAAAGAAAAAAAAAAAGAAAAGTCATGGGAAAGAATCTGCAAAATTTCCACCTTCTGCCACAGAAAAGTGAAGTGTGAACTGCAGGACCTGGTGAATATAAACATCTCAGCTTCCAAAAACTAGTTGAGCTTTGGCCATCAAACAGTAAGCATCAAAACAGAGATGTAAGTACATATACTGGCCCAGCCAGCCCTAGCAGTGCTGCTGTGTGTCACTGCATCTTCATTACCCACTTACGCTGCTTCCATATATGAGCATTTTCATAGAAAATAGTATATACTTGGAGAATATAGAGACAGGTCCTATCAAGCAATGATCACTCTTGCTTTGTTCATCCAGTCTCTCTGTTTTAACAAGCCAATAGATCTCTGCCTGTTCTTAGTTTTTGAAGGTCTCAGTTTTAAGGATTAAGGCCTTGCACCTAAAGGGAATCTTCAAGTACTCTGAAAAGCAATTTCCTTAACTTTAATGGAACTGCCTATACTGGTAAAATTAACCATGTGTCAAGGTATTACAGAAGTACAGCTCCTTTGACAGTGGTGGATCTCCCATGCATCCAGTCCTGGCCAGCGACAGCTCAGAGGATGAGAAAATGTTTCACCTTTGTGTCTGCACACAGAGCACTCTTTCTCGAGGGGCAAGAGGTAGCTAACTCTGAGGTAGTTTGATTCTGAGTTTAAGTGGTCTCTATTTGCCAGCAGTAGTTCAATATTTATGTTGTCTTAATCCATAAAGTACTGGGCAGAATTTACTGCTCATTTCTCATATCCTGTATGGAGCAGTTGGCCTGCTACTCCGTAGTAAACCCAACCAAAGAAGGATCCAGCAGACAGACCATGCTGTTTGAGATGCTGAGTGCGGGAGAAGAAAGGCTGTGTGTGAGCCTGGGCCATGGACTGGTGGCACAGGGCATCTCCTGAGCGTGTCTCTGTGCTTGGCTGTGCAGTGGCATTTGTATCTCTTGTGGCTCCTATCCTGATATCAGTGGTTCAGGAATAGATATGATTTTGGTTTGTTTATAATATGGATGGGCTTTTCTTTCTTTTTTTCCTTCAAATGCAAATGATCCTCTGGGTTGATACTGTTCTTCATGAATGATGGTGCTACCTGTGTAAAATCATGAATACCTAACCATAAAACCCTGGGCACAGGCTCAGAGGGCATGTGTGAAGATTTCTCTGGCATACCAGCTGTGTGGCTTAATTTCTGTGTTGAAACACAAACAGACTGATGGCAGATGGGAGCTGTGGGGTAGAGAATTCATTCAGCTCCATTAAGATTTTTTTTTTTTACATTTAGAATGGCTGTATTAATGTTGGTTAACAGTGGTTTCCTGGAAACAGAGATGACAAGTAAGAAACAAGGTACAATAAAATGGATTTAGTTGTGGGTGTCAGAGAGAGGTGAGTGTTTGCCATAACTGAAATCAGTAATTGATGTTACTAATGTAAAGATGTTGGCACACTGACATGTCACGATGCATTACAGATCACAGATCACAGAATCTCAGGAGTTGGAAGGGACCTCGAAAGATCATCCAGTCCAACCCCCCTGCCAAAGCAGGATCACCCAGACCAGGTCACACAGGAACGCGTCCAGGCCGGTTTTGAATGTCTCCAGAGAAGGAGACTCCACAACCTCTCTGGGCAGCCTGGTCCAGTGCTGCGTAACCCTTACAGTAACAAAGTTTTTCCTTCTTTTCACATGGAACCTCCTATGCTCCAGCTTGCACCCATTGCCCCTTGTCCTGTCATTGGACATCAGAGAGAAGAGCCTGGCTCCTTCTTCCTGACACTCACCCTTTACAAATTTATAAACATTAATGAGGTCACCCCTCAGTCTCCTCTTCTCCAAGCTAAAGAGACCCAGCTCCCTCAGCCGCTCCTCATAAGGGAGATGCTCCACTCTCTTGATCATCCTTGTGGCCCTGTGCTGGACTTTTTCAAGCAACTCCCTGTCCTTCTTGAACTGAGGGGCCCAGAATTGAACACAATATTCCAGATGCAGTCTCACCAGGGCAGAGTAGAGGAGAAGGAGAACCTCTCTCGACCTACAACCACCCCTTCTCATACACCCCAGGATGCCATTGGCCTTCTTGGCCGCAAGGGCACATTGCTGGCTCATGGTCATCCTGCTGTCCACCAACACCCCCAGGTCCTTTTCTGCCTGGCAGCTCCAGCCACTCGTCCCCAAGTCTGTAGCGCTGCATGGGGTTATTGCAACCAAAGTGCAGGACCCAGCACTTGGCCTTATTGAAGCTCATACAGTTGGCCTCAGCCCATTGATTCAGCCTATCCAGGTCCGTCTGCAGAGCCAGCTTACAGCTGCCCTGATTACAGCTGCCCTGATTACAGCTGCCCTGATTTGAAGTTTTTAGAAAGTGGTGCCATAGCAGCAGCCCTGTGTGACACCTGCATCCTTGAAAGAGGGGGGAGCACAGCAGGGGTGAAGCAGAGCAGCACATCTGCTGGCTGCCTGGGACGGCTTGAAACAGCAGGTATGTCTAAGGTTTCCTCACTGCACAGCTGCCAGGTGAGCCCTGAGCCTCACTGAGCAGCACCAAGTAATCATGGGTATAAATTAGTTCAATAATCAAGTATCACAGGGAGAGATGGGCAGTGTCCCCTGCCTGTGGGGTGAAGGGGAGCAGGGATGCCGGACTGAAACGGGCAGGTACGGAAGGACAGGGGCAGGGGTAGGAGCTGCTCTGCTAATTAGGTAGCATGAGTAGTTCTCTGTAATGTTTGTTATACAGCTCCAAATGCACTTCTGTCCAGCGTTTCATGCACTTAGAAATGGCTTCCGAAGCAACAACACAGCAGTGGTTGCTACATTTACGTATTGGGAATGGTTTGTTAAACAGCTGTAATTATGCAAATGCAATGGCAAATATGTTTGCTTAATGGCAGTACATTTCAGTAAAAATGCCTTAATGACTGTATTGAAGTCATTTATTGGGAAATGTGGAAGCTGTGCAATTAAGCAAATGCATTTTCCAGGATTATGATCATCCAGTTTTCATATATCCTGTATGCCTGCAATGGACTTATTCACTCCTGTGCACCTTTGGTAAGAAGTGGGTAGATGTAGCATAGATAGAGTTTTCCGTTTAGCTCATGGATATGCAAAAGCAGTTTTTCTCTCTCTTTGGTCAAAGTAACCTCTCTTTCATGGAAGAGTGTGTGGCAGACTGAGGTGTCTTTAAAACCAGCCAAATCCTTTAATCCTCTTCACAATGCACAGCCAGGGGCCAAACTGAAAGGCAATGCAGAGGAAGAGGTTCCTCCTTCATCTGTCTCTGGGACTGTCTTCTCACTTGGTGTGTGCAGGATTTAGTTAAAAAGCCTATCACTTCAGGGTGTTTGGGGTCTTGGAATGGAGCTTGAGATAATTAGGAGAAGCAGCCCTTTACTTGAAATTGGGAGGAAAAAAAGTCTTATGTGGAATCAGTGTGACAAGCAGATGTTCAAAGTCCTTATTAGTCACAGAGGTCTCTATAGTGGGGCAGATTTTCTTCTTTCATAGCCTGTATTCTGCTTCATGTTCCCATCTTACACCAAACCTCACCATTCTCAGAAGAATCTCAGCTGCTTAGACCAGAGACTTTCCACTAAACTGGGTGGCAGTGGATTTTCCAGACGCTCTGAGGCAAGTCAGGTCAAGCTGAACATATAACTGTCTCCATGCTTTGAGTAGCCAGCATTGTACAGGCAGGAACACTGGCACTGGGTACATGGTGGAGCCAGTAGTGTCCACCCTGGACTCACACGGGGCCTGGAAGGGAGTGAAATGGCTGAGCCACAAAAGGCTTTAGGTGCCTAGGAGGAGAGAGAAACATCAGTTATGGAAAGTTTGTGTCAGCATGACCCCATCACCTATTGATCAAAGGTGAGAGGGAAGGAGTCAGAGATGGTTTAAGATACCAAACTGCAACCACAGCTGCTTGCTCCTACCTCTCTGTCCTTCAGGCACAAACAGAGGGAAATCAAAACCAGTTCTCAAATCCACTCATGTTCAGTCTCTTCCTTGACCTCTGTCATAGGAGGGAAGACAGTAAAGCTTGCTTAATAAGGAAATTCATTTTACACAAGATCCTGGGCCTGTAGATAGCTGCATTATAATTGACTGTGTTAATCTGTGTGCCTATTTTGCTCCTCTTTTTAATCTTTGCATCTATTAATTATTACAGAAGAGTTCTCCCTGGCAGTTTGTGCTGCTGTTCTGAAATTATAAAATGATATAGTTGGCAGAACGCGTACAGACACGTACAGTTAATTGGGTTTTTGCAAAAGGAAATTACATAGTATAATAATATGCCCAGGGTGCCATGGGAAGTGCAATTTCTTGTTGCTTTAGTACATAGGATTGGGAGAATATGAGCTCTGGATGATAAATTGTCTTGAAATTTATCCTAAAATTGCAGAAGGTTTCAAACCTGAGTTGCCGAGTCCTGGTGTCACAAACTCACTGCTGTGAGGGTCCCTGCTGGGTTTTTTTCCCCAGCTCACTCACTCAAGGAGCAGCTTTAGCTGCAGAGTCCCAGAATCTCTGGTCTGGCTGGGTGCTCTCTGCACATAGTGATAAAACCAGTGGTGGGTCTTGGTGGCCAGTGAGAAGTGAGCTATGAAAACCCAGAGCTTTACCTGGGGGGACAGAGCATTTTTGTTTCTCACCTCTTATTTTAGGAAGTAGGACTGGATAGAAGCTGTTGAGGCAGTTTTTCTAAGTGAGAAAGGTTGGTGAGAATGAATGTTTTTAATTTCCTGCTAAAGTCTTTAAACCTAGGCCGTTTTTTTCCCCCTTTTTTCTCGTTTTTTCACTTTTTTCCCCAGCCTGAATGCACAATCTTGGGTCATCTCGAAAGGTGTAACAAACTGGGTAACTTTGGTGTCTGTGAAGATTTTCTTAAATAAAAGCATGAACAACTTGAAGGAGATTTGAAGGATAAATGGAGATAGAAAGTTCAATTCTATTAGGAAGCCCTTTCCTCTGAAAAGAACAACTCCTCCCCAAAAAGTTTGAGTAGCAAATCCTGATTATTGCTACCTGCTGCCTTAGCTGGAAATGTCAATAATTTTGTATCAGCCTCAGCACTTTGATGTCTCACAAACGCTGCCAGCTGCAGCAGGTCCGAGAGACCTGGGCCCTGATCTGCGGTTCAGG
>NW_010194816.1:22055-36934 GCF_000695765.1 Mesitornis unicolor
GCACGCCCCTGAGACCACAGCTCTGCTCTTCTCTGTTTCATCTCTTCAGTTGTCAAAGCTGGGGTTGTAAACTTTACCATTTTTGTGACGGGCTCTGAGTCCCTCAGTGAGATGCTCTGGATGCAGGCAGCGTGCTTGTTTCTTCCTGCATATACAGTGTGCAATTTCCAACTGTCTCTGCTAATCTCATTAAAACTCCGGTTTTGTGAGTTGGGGATTTGTAATTTTTTTGTTGTTGTTGCTGCTACTGCTAGTTTTCTGCATCACCGCTCATTCTTATAATTAAAGTGACAACTCTTGAACTAGTACGTCAAAACAGCATGGTCGAGGCAGAAAAGTACTGGGAAGATCATCTTTAATCAGACAACAGTGATTCATGTTTAACTGGGTAGATTGTGAGTCCTAGGTCTAGCTGGCTGGCAGTGAAGTTTCCCCAAGGACAGGGTATTGTTAAGAGTTTTGCACAACTATCCAGGCCCCACCATTTGGGGTTTTTGATGTAAACTATTTAGTATGCAGTTTCTGTCAGTGTGTCAGAGCTGTAGCTGGGGAGCTCTGAACCCTAGCAAATATTTTCAGACTTATTTTCTAGAAGCTGTACAGAAAAAGGAATGTAAAGGAGATGATTTTAGTTTCCCTCCAACTTGGTTGGGAATTCATTGTTTCTGGGAGTCCCAGCTCCTTTTTCCACAGTCTCTTGGCATCATGAAGCCGGGTACCAGTGGACAAATCCCAGATGTGGGTAACATTTGCGGCAACATGAAGTGTGCATGTCCCCTGCTGTGTGTGGGGCAAGGGGACTCTGCAGGGGCTTTGCAGACATCCCATCTACTGACTCACTGATCGCTCCCACTCCCAAGCTTAGTGCTTGCTCTGGTTCTCGCTCTTTCTCCTGCTTTCTCTGCTCTGCGCTCCCCTGGCATCAGCCCACATGGGTGTAGAAACCATGGTATAAGGATATTTATATTTACATATACTGCATATAAACCAGCCTTGTATTCCTTTGAAGGTCTCACTGCTCAGTGTAGTTGCTTTCCTAGAAGGATTTATTTTTCCTCCATGCACCCAGTGCAGGGCTGTTCAATCTGCTGCAACCAGACAGCTCCAGTCCTTAATATTTCAATATATTCCATCTCCAAAACAGCTGGTAGCATCCAGCCAACAAATACTTATTTTCCCTTTTGGACACTTGGGCTGCTGTCCCCATGGTTAGGGGGGGTGACATAAGATCCCAGGGTGGCTGGGGGCACATCTGGGTTATGCAAAGATGTCTCAAGGGCTCTTTTGGCCTCTGAAAACCCTGAGGCTGAGGAAAGGGGCTCAGCCTTTGGGCTGACACAGAGAAGACTCTGATCAGCTCTAGCTCTTTAAGGTTCTTGTGTCTCTCTGGGTTAATAATGCTTCCTGTTACAGATTTGCACCTGAAATTCTCCTCTGAATTTCTCAGTCTTTCTGCAAAGGCTTTGTGAACATACATGGAAAACAACCCCCTGCCATGTGTTCAGCTGGGCTTGATTAACTGGGGTCTTTGAGGAAAATCTGTGGGAATTAGGAGTATCTTCATTGCTCATTTAAGGTGCCCAGTGACTCTGCAAAGAGGTACCATGGCAGCCTGCATATGGTGAGGCCATTAAATCTGTCCTGTTTACAGTGGTTGCTCTCCAGCATTCCAGTTTGTAGAGTACAAGAACCCTGGATTAATGGCAATGTTTTTATATTGTCTTAAATAAACTTCCATTCTTGACCAGAGATTTGTACTTCATTACATTGATATGTTAAATGCAGTATTTATTTGCAGTGCCATGCAATCTTGCAATAATAACATTTGATGCTGCTTAAGATTAAAAGACTCAGATTTCAAGAGTGGAAAGGATTTCTAGCTGGAAGGAATCAGCCTTCCAGTGCTCAGATACCATATAGCACTCAACTGAGCTAACAGTTTGTTTTCCAATAACATTTTTAGCACTGAGGCTACTGACCTTTGTGAGAAGGCCACCAGAGTGGAGAGCCTGGTGTTGATCCAGTGTGGCACCTTCAGTGTTCTTGTGGTATTTTATTTCTGAAACAAGATCCTCTCTCCATACATATGAATGAAATCTTTGATTTCAGCACTCCTGGTTGGTAAATATATATACTTTAAGTGAAAAAAGGGGTGAGTATGTGGGATGCTGCTGTTCTTTTACACTTGTGCTGCCCTCTGAAGGTGACTGGAACTGGAGTTTTGTTCTCAAGTGCAGCAGCTGGAGAAGTGCAATGGCTATGGGAGGATGCTGTGGGCAGTCCACCTGCTGCTAGGGTCTCTGTCAGAATGGAGATGAATGTATGTGACACACTTGTGAATTGCTCAAAGACATTAGTGGGTGGGAGGGGAAAAAGAAGGGAGGAGGTGTGGCAGTCTTTTTCTATTGCACTCTCATGCTGTGGCAGGTTGATGACTGGGAGCTATTGAAATGCTTATAATTGTCTCATTATGGACAGAAAATGTAATTAAAAGGGACAGCAATATTTCTTAAATTTCAAAACATTGCCAAAATCTAGCTTTGAAAGCAATTTTGGCTATTAGCGCAGGTGGTAATGTCCCAGCAATTGAACTCAATCTAATTTCAGTGTCAAACCACTAAGAAGAAAAAATGAGTTCCCTTCAGGATGCCACCTGATGCAGCTGCAGTGCCTGGAGGGAGCGATGGGAGCGTGGAGCAGTGTGCACAGCTGGGATGGGACTGGGTGCGCAGGCAGCCCCAGTGCAGGAACGCCTGAGCGTGTGGGTGGGCAGAAGCTGCAGTCTTTGCCAGGTCTGTTCCTCGCAGTGCTCCCTTGCCCTGTGATGGACACACAAAGCAGCACACAATGCTGTCTGCAGATTTTTTGCTGGGGTTGACCAGTTCAACCACATGTTCTCTGGGACAATAAGCAAATCACTTACATCTCTTTCTTACTTTGCTTAGATGTTAAAGCAACTCCATGTCCTGGGAGAAAGGATGTTCCTTGGACTTGTCAGCAAAGCTATGTATGAGAGGCACCTGGGTGAAAATTTGCTGTCCTTGTTGGTCTTAGAGGGCCTTTCCCTCTCTTGCTCAGACAGGGATGGATTCAGGCAGCTGAGTCCCTTCTGTGCAGAAAGAGGGTGGGTTCATCCAGGCTTGCAGTGAGCAGCCAGGGTAGGTGCAAAGTTAGTCCAGCACAGAGCTGGAAATTGCAAGAAATTTTGTTTCATAATCATAAGGCATTATGAAATTGAACAAAACATTTTTGGTAGAGTAACCAGTAGGACTTGACTTCAACCCTTGGTGTGTTTTCTTTGAAAGAAAAATCTACAGAACTCTTCTCTGTAAAGTATCCACTGCTCCTGCGTTAGGTGGGGACTGACAGTGCAAGGTACCCTGCTCAGAAAAGCCGGTGCACAAGCAAGGTATTACAAGGGAAACCAGTGGAAGGCACCATCTGATGGTACCTGCCCAAGAGCTCAGCTGAAATGTGTCTCCATGGACTTTATCTTTAAGACTTCATGTCCCAGCTTTGCAGCCTGGAAAGGGGAAGGTGCCGAAGAAGAGGGAGACTGAAAGGAAGGAATTAACAAGAAAAGTAAAATAGCTAATTTTTTGTTTCATCTCCCGCGACACAAGTGAAGATTTTTGCAGCTAATGAATTATTTCTGAAAACACTAGTAATAGCTGCAGGCAACATTAACTTCAAGATTCCCAATGAGCAAGCACCACTTATGTACTGATTTAAAATTCTAATGTAGTTTCATTTGCAGTAGCTCAACTCTAACGTGACTGGGGGTCTGGAAAGAGGCCAGAAGAAGTAGCCATGTTTCCAACAGTTTAGTAATCTCCTCAGATGCAGCAGTTGAAAACAGTAGCTGGATTCAATTGAAGCCTGGGGCAACCAATTATCTCAGCAGAGAAACTCCAGAGCCCTTCATCAGCGATGGGATGTGGGGAGTTTGTAGTTCCTGTGAGCACAGTGGTGATTTTAAGCAAAGCAGAAAAATTGGTTGTGTCATAGGTTAAACAGCTCTGCTGCTGTTTAAAAACACAGGGTGGGACCTCAGCCCTGCTGAGAGCAACGCAAGTTTTGCTCTGGACTTCAGAGACAGTGGCTTTTCTGCCTCCTTTGCAAAGAAACCCTACTGCCAAGCTGGGGTTAAAACCCATCCGGGAACATGGACTGGAGTACAGCAATCCACCAGTGTCTGATCCCTTCTGTCCCCAGGTGGAAAGGTGGTGATTTGAAGTCCCACCTGGAGCTGAGGCTGGTGGCCATTAGGGGCATGGGGAAGAGGAAGGCACTGCTCTGGCTGAGTATCCAGAGTTGGGTTGGCATCCCAGTGGCACTGCTCGGTGACTGAGGGATGTGTCATCCGAGAGAAAAAGAGAAACAGATGGTAGAGGGAGTTACAGTGGGAGGAAAACCCAATTAGAAGTCCCAGCATGGTTTGTGGTGGGGATATGGATCTTATACCTTGAGTAACAGCCAGGAGAAGAGAGGCACCCAGCTTTTTCACCCATGGCGGAGAAAATTCTTGTTTCAGGCAGAGAATGATATGGAAAAAAGCTTTTGCAAAGCTTTTGAGAGATTCTTTTCTGAAGGGAGAGCTAACAGAGGAGATAAAATAGGAGCAATACATAGACTTAATATGTCCCAAATATGGGCTTGTTATTCCATTATAGGGGAATTTAGGTCCTCCTCACCCCCGGAAAGATGCTTATGACAGCAGCCTGGGAGTTGGAAGTCTGTAATCCCACTCCTGGGAATACCTCCAGCCCATCCAGGCATAAACATCTGGTATCTTTGTGGATACTCACACCCCTGTTTTGGCTATTCGGAGTTCCTTTTCAAAAGCAGTACTCATTAGCATGAGCTGAAGTCAGGCAGATGGCACCTCTTGGCCTCAGTTGCTGTAAAATTCCTCATCTGTGAAACAAAGTTTGTAATTTTTCACTATGTGTTAGGGCTGGGCAACAACTTGGAGGGGTGGGTATGGAGGGTGGTGGTTGTGGTATGATTCACAGCCTCTGATGTGGGCTGGGATGGAGTGAGGAGAGCTAAGTGTGAGGTGACAGCCGTGCCTGAGGTGACAGCCATGCCTGAGGTGACAGCCGTGCCCGAGGTGACAGCAGTGGCCTGTGTGGCAGGGCTCTGCTTGCTTCCTGCGGTGGAAAGACAGGCAGTGTTACTGGCACACAGGGTAACGCTCCTCCCTGCCAAGGTGGAAAGCAAATGCACAGCCTCTCAGAGTCCAGAGACTGTGAAAAGGCTACAGAAAGCACATTTAGTGCTTTCAGCAAGCATTTGGGAATGCTGGACTCAAAACCAGCTGGGACAGTGACTGTGCAAGGCAAACTGCTCTGAACAAGGCCTCATGGGCAGCTTGGTGAGTCTAGAGGTGGAAAGCTACCCCTACCCCAACCAATTATGCATCTGGGCACTATCGAACTTGGAAAATACAAACCCAGAATGTTAGAAAATATCCCATCTGTGTCTCCCTGTGCAATTCTTGCACTGTCATCGCTTTGCTCATGCATTATGCTGGAGTGTGAGTGCCGCAGCCTGCCCCTGGCCATGCTCAGCTGCCGGAAGAGCAGGTGAAGACATGACTTCTGTGCTGGTGCTTTCTAACTTTCCCATGCTTGATTTGCTGTCAGAGCAATCTTTTCTCCCCATGCAGCTCTGCAGTTGGTGGTGGTGTTGCTTTGCAGGTGAACTGCACAGTGTGTACCGAAGCTTGCTATTTATAGGAGGGCAAGGTGTCTGTTGAAGGAGGGGGGGTACATGTTCTGGGAGCAGGATGAGAAAGAGCAACTGAAAAAAAGAGCAAGAGATTTCTGATGTATTCTCTGAAAATAATGTTAGGGAATAAAATCAGAAAAATAATTCCTGAGCAACATGAGATATGGCAAAATTAACATATTTTTTGTTTATTCTTTCTCACTGTGACCATTTTTTTACATGAAATTCTACTCCTGTCTGGTGCTGTGCTTTTAATTATCTTGCTGGATACATTATATAGTTCTCAGATTCCTAGCCAATGCTAATAAGTGACTCTTGTGAAAGAGCTTCCTATTTAAGGGCGCTTAGGAACAAAGGGCCAGAGTTAAATATGGGCCCAGAGCTCAGGCATTCCCAGACCTCATCATTATGCTAAGTCTATCAAGTTGTCCCAGAAGCTTATAACAGCAACACCAGTAGAAATGACTGTCCATCCTTATTTTCCTTTACATAAAAACGTCCAAAAAATGTTGTTCTGTGAGTTTATTCTGGAACACTATGAGAGTATCAATGGCAACAACTATTCATGATGTAAGATACATCAACATATATGAAGAAAACTGCAACACAGTGTGGGATGCTTGCTGCCCTGGAAATCCTCTGTAAGTACCTCAGTATGTCTACAAAATCTTACCACAGTGCTGGTGCAGTCAGCATGGCATCCCAACTCACCTTCATTCACCTACCCTGACACCAGCATACTGAAAGCATTTGATTGAGAAACAAGCACTTGCAAAAAGCCTTTCATCACTCTCTCTTAATTTTTGTTATATAAATTCTATGTTTCTTGGAATAGAGGGTCTGAACTGCTGAACTCAGTCTGAAGCCAACCCAGCCAACAAGCTCATTTGTATTAGCAGGAAATCAACTGTTCCTTTTTGCTGGATTCCCAGCGGAGCAGCTGGTGGTCTGCTTTTCTCAAGCAGCCATCCTACTCCATACTGAAATGCCTCAAAAACATTTGTTTGATATAAGATGTTAGTGGAAACTGATACTGCTGATGCAGAAAAAAACAAATAGTGAAAACCACAGATTCTTCTGGTCAATTTTTTTTTGTGCTATTAGATAGCACTTAATAGCTGTCTTCCAACAGCATCATGGCTTTTAATGACTAATCGTAACATAAAAACTCGAACAGAACAGAACAGCATTAAAGCTGTGGTTACATTATTTACCAGGAGCTTGTATTTAGCAGTTTGGATGTAGTTGCTCTAACATATGAAACTAAGACTTCTTTCCCTTACCTAGTCCAGCTGGTCAGCACTGGCTATTTGGGAAAGATGTGTAAGAAAAAATACACGGGACAACTGATAGGCTACTGAGGAGAAAGCATAATTTTTGCTTTATTCCATTAGCCAAAGGGTTTATATACCTTCTAATTTATTGATTCTTTATCTTCTACTCTGATTTTTTTCCCATTTAGTTGCCATTTAGAGTGTTTAAACTCTTTGGTGCCCCTGGGACATACAGACTTTCTCATTAGTGAGGTGGGCAGCACACAGCTAGTTTGAGGTGGAAAGCCACTGTCACCTTGAAGGTGGAATGGGCCCTGTGGATGGCCCAGGATGGTGCTTGGTTGCTAACGGCATGCAGATTGCACATTTGCATAATGATGCAAATGAGTGACCTGACACAGCAGGAGTGGCATGGCTTTCCTAGCCCCTCATTACCACTGTACAAGATTGGCCTTTAGCCATGAACGTTAGAGAAGGGGTCATCTTCCCGTGCTTTAGCTAAGCCGACACTTAAGCTAAGACACTCTCTCAGGATTCATCTCATGCATGATGTTGCCTGATGTGCCATGCAGGGGCCCCAGGCTTTCAGGTAGGGTGGTAAACCTTGCACCTCCCTGCATGGCTGCGGTTACCTTCCTCTATGGCTCAGCAAGACGCTAGTGCCATCCACACTGCTTGTAGTAGTGCCATCCACTACTTGTGTAGTGTTGTAGGTATTTATCTGATAAGCTCTGTCTCAGTTTTCTGCACTTTGGGGACTTAACTTTTTAAGGCTTTTTTGGCTTTGCCACTCTCTCATGATTCAGAAAATAATGTCTCCAATTTATTGTATCATCTGCCTATTAAATCTGCCTGTGAAGAGGAGTAAAACTAGACCATGAACATCTATGGGAATTAATTTTTGTTAAATAATTTAAATTTACACTTTCTTATGCCTGGATCAATCTTAATCTCTCTGTCCCCTAGTGTTCACCTCTCCACCATTCAGGAGAGTGCTAGAAGCTGCATCACTGTGCAGTTCATTCTAAGACTAATAAACACCAAGACATGAAAACAGCATTTTACATTATGTATTTTTTCTGTTCAGCACATAGACCAAGTCATTTTAGCTTCACTTACTATTAACCACGTGTCTGTTAACATTATAAAAATGGCACTGGGTATAGCAAAACATAAGCCTATGTTTATATTAGACATGTGGGTTCATTATTTCATTATCTAGAGATTAAATTGTATGATGCAATGTTGTACAAATTTGCTCTTATTTTCCAAAGTTAAGGTTAATGCTCAGTGCTTATATTTCTAACCAGAAACCACAGACTTTCATTGCTGTGACACAAGAGTCTCAGCTTCTGCCTGGATGGTTGCAGATGATACTCTGGGGCAAAGTTACCACTAAATGCTCTTGTTTGCTGAATAATAATGATGTTAAATCTCTTAGAAGCTCAATTTCCTTACAGAAAGTAGGAAGGAAGGTAAGTAAGTAGAAAGAGACAGTATGGAAGGATCTAATCCATATTTTATAAGCAGAGAATTTCCTACAAAAAACTTGTAAATTATTTAAACTGTTACTGACTCTTCTGAAATGATCAAAATACATTGAAAAGCTGAGCCGTTCTTCATGTTCATCTGGGCTGAAATGACTAAATGTCCTCCTTGGGTTTGGTGCCTCAATGTGATGTTACATGGGAGCAGAAATGTCCCTGGAGAAGGCAGTGACATCTCTAGGAGTGAGGGCCATGCTGCACCATCTGTAACTCCAGCAGCCCAACTTCCAGCTCTGCTTGCCAAGTTAAACTCTGCTGGGTTTATCAAAGAGAGAATTAAAAGTAACACAACGAAGTGCCCCTGGCTGAACAAAACATGGCACTTATTTGCCAAATCATTCTGTAATACATATTTAATATTTGTGTTTATTTGAATGTTGTAAAGCTCTACACATCACAGTACTGTGATGTTGGGATACGGAGGCAGCTGGTGCAGACGCAGTAAGAAGCACCCAGGCACTGGTGAGGGCTGCCCATGCTCCATGCCCTGTAGCTCTGCTGCTCTTCTTGGGTGCTTCTGCTCTACAGGGTGATGGGGAGGAGCTGGACAAGCCCCACCAGTGCTCAAGGAGGGTTGCTGGGATGTTTGTGCCCTGGCTTGGGATGTGTGCTCCCTTGCCAGATGGTTTTGTTTGATTAACCTTTGGGATTATTGGCTGTTGCCTGTCTTGGTGCAAGGCAGATGGCTTACTTGGCATGTTTGGAAAACAGATACCATGGTTTTGTAGGATCAGAGGACGCTGTGTAACACAGAAAGAAACAGAAGGTGCATAGTTTAGCCAAAATAAGACAAATCACATGAAAATCCATCCAAGTGGGGAGGAAGAGATAGTGAGTTTATTTGTGATGGAGCCAGGAAGGAGAGATTGCCTGAGGACGTGGGCTGGAGGAGATGAAGGGGAGGAGACTAGAAAACTGAAAAAGCAGCTGCATTTAATTTTCATTTCTCGAAAATGCTTTATGTTGTTGGTAGAAGAGTACATCTACTGATGTTGGCCCCAGAAACGTTTGGCAGCTGGCACCTGAAGTAATGCTGAGGCTGACCATTCTGCCACCACTGAGCTGCCACCGTTGATGTGTGCTGGGAGGGGTCCTGCTTTCGGCAACACGCTGTTGCCTTGTGGCTTAGTTTAACCTGGTGTGTTGGCTTGACATGAAGCACATGCTGGTAACAGGGCTGAGGGATGTGAGGTGGAGGGACTAGGCAAAGCAAAGTTTCTCTGGTATACTTTAACTAGGGCAAAAATATTTCATATCTATACATTTGGTACACAATAATGAACCACAACGCCTCAGGAGATAGGCATTATTTTAATTGACTTGATAAAGTAAATAAATTCATAGAGAAAACCTCCTTGGACAGTATAATTACAGATATTGGATTATAATTCAGGATCTTGCATGCTTAGACTGGCAGGCAAATAACAAGAAAAATGATTAACAGAAAGTGGAAGAGGAAGACATATGTTAAAGGAATTTTCCACTTTCTAGTTCTTCATTTGTAAACTTCCCTTCAGGCTCAGTTCCTTAATCTTATTAGATGTCATTTTCATTGCCTGTTGTGAAACACTCAACTGATCATTTAGATTTTTCTTAAAAAGATCTTACTAAACTGAAAATGAACACAAGCAAATGCAGAAACATGCCATTAAAATGCTATGCATGGACTTCTGTGAGATTTAACTCTGTGGTTTCCATTTGCAAATATGGTGGCTGTATAAGGTAAGATGCATAACTGTGCACTTAATCTTTTTCATTTTATTTGTATGTGCAGGAACCTGTGAGGATGCGTGGTGTGCAGAACCGCATAAACAAGTGGTTGGTCTGGGTAGAAACTTAAGTGTTCTTTTTTTATGTTTTAAAATGCCCATAATTTAACATCTCCATAAAGTAGGGGGTTGAGATTAAAGCTTTGAAGACTTTCACAGAAACTGCATTCCAGTATAAAAAATTTTTGAAGTAATCAACTCAAAGAAAATATTCCTGAGCAGCTTCAAGTACCTTTGCTCTGATGATGTGCATCACTTAAGCAACCCACTGCTTAATCTAATGGAGAAGAAAACCACAGTGGCTCTAGCAGAAAGCCCAAGTTTTCTACTCAAGTAGCAGCAAAAGCAGCCTGTTTGTCTAGTTTTCACATCCAAAGCTCTTTGTCTTCAAACCTCAGCTGTTCTCCCATCTGTGTCTAGTTCTGCATCTGCACAACCGCACAAAGAAGATGCGGCTTTCCAGGTGTTGTGTGTGTGACAGGGATGTCCCCATGGGCACAGAGGGGTCGGGAGATGCCCTGGTCCCCGATACCAGCCATGGCTATGAGAGACGAGGGCAGATTTTGCCTGTGGAGGGTGAGGCCTGAAGCCCACAGGTTTGTTTATGCACTAAATCCATCAGACTTTAAACAGGAGGCGGCAAGCTTGGCACCACTTTCCCGAATCATGGCCTCATCCATGAGCAAATAACATCTGTCTAAACCTGCTGTCAACTGCAATGAGCTGAACCAGAAACTCAGTGCCAGCTGATGGTAGCTATATTTCTGGCCAGTACTTGTGACCATGAAACAGAGCAAATAAAGGCTTTGGTTTTATCCATACCTTTTTATTTATTTCTGTAGTCTGTAGTAAGGGACCATTGCTTTAAAATCCTTAGACATTTGGACATATTTTACAAGACAGTACAGTTTCTGAATGTCACACATTGATCACAGTTTCATACTACTACATGCATATAAAGACACTGATTTTTTTTTTTAATAATTTGTTTACGGAAACAACTGGAGAGGTCAATAAACTTCAGCGAAGACTGACTAAATCAAAGTTACAAAAAATGTAAGACTTTAAGTACACTAGTATATGGCTAATGTTGCTGTAATAACCCCAAAGTGCCAGGGTATTGAAACATTGCTTAAATGGGGAGAAAACATCTGACATGTTGGCCCTTGGCTCAATCTGATATAACCCAATGAAGAGATTGTGCAAGACATGCAGGATCTGCTGGGCAGTGGGGCAGGGCCAGGAAGCACTGCCCTTCAGAACAGACACATTGAGCTGGATTCCCCATTGCTTCCCCATTGTGCAGGTTAAAAAATAACTGAAGTGCAAGGCGATGGATAAGCCTGTTATATGTTCTGTCCTTTCTCAAACTAGGTCACAGTTGGTTTCAGTTTTCAGATACAATAGCAACTTGATTCACAGGTACTTGCAGAGTCACAGGAAACTTATGTTTTTCCAGTTTTCATTTGTTGTTAAATATATATATATATTTTTTAAGGGAACTCCACAGCTGTCTTATCGTTTCATGAGGACAATCATAGCTGCCACCCTGTGCTTTTGGAGGAGGAAGACCTGAGGCTGTTCCCTGGCCCTATGAAACACTGAGAGCTGCGATGTTCAGCACAGAGACAGACCATCCCGGCAGCCTTCTGTGGGCATGGAGCTGTTATTACACAGCACTTGCACCAGTGCCTCGTTAAGTGTTTTCTCCCCACTCAGAAACTGCTTCACTGGCCTGATTAAAAAGCAGGATTCTGCTGCAGTGAGTTGGGGCATATTTTTTTAATGCTATTCTAGTTGGAAAGCAAGTTTGGTTGGTAACTGTGGCTGGCCTTTCTGGTTGCAGTATCATGGCTTCAGCGTTCAAAGTAATAGGGAGATGATGGTCCGCACCCCCCCCCGCCCCCACCCCAGCACTCCACTGGGGGATGTTTCATTGCAAAACCAATTTTCTGCACCCACCACCAAAAATCTGGAAAGAACAGGGAATAAAAACTGTTCTCTATCTTTGCCACAAGCCAACAAAACTGATATGAACAAAGTAAATCCCAGTGGTCGCATGAGCCAGTGTGTGGCTAATGGTACTTAGGGGCAGTGAAAGATAAAAGGAAGAGGCATAATGGGCAGAGCTCCTAAATGAAATACGGAGAATAGAGAGGAACTGATGAACCCTAAAATGGTCTTAAATGTAGATTATCAATAAGACCAGAGGTTGTGACTCAATTAAAGGTAACCAATGACCCATCTGCTGGTAGTGTCCTCCCAGGACCAGTAAGTTCCCGGAGTGAGGGCTTGAGTGTTGACTTGTGTGACTGAACTTCTGGTCCTGCTATAGGGACAGTCACCTGTGAGTGTGGGACGACGCTTGTGGCATCAAGCCCATGATGAGTGAGCTGAGTGGGATGATGCGGTTATCATTCTCTTGCCTGAAGGATTCCCTCCTTTCCCAGGCTTTCACTGACTTGTCTCTGCTTCCCATTCCCTCACCCCACTGGTTTCCTCATAGGTGCTACGGACAGATACCTCCATCCCTGAGGTCATACAGAGCTTTTAGTTTTCCATTAGCTTTTAGAGACACAGAGCCAGAGCCAAATTCTTTACTGGGCTAAATAGGGCGCAGCTCCATTGACCTCAATGGGCATTTCCTGCAAATTTGGCTCCCTGGCTTCCACAAGGCTCTAGTTTGGGTGGGTCTTTGTACTGAGCCCAGCATGCTTATTATTTTTTGAAGGTAGTGTCGCTACAGTCTTGAAAAGACTCCTTTAAAAATGTCAAAGGTTAATCCTTGTTCAGTCCTACAGAATATGATTAGTATTATTTATAGTTAAAAAGAAAAATGAAGCTTTCTCTTCTAAGCCTCTAGACTGAGGACTTCTTGTGCGATGAAACCAGAATCAAGCAAAGCAAAATTCTGAGTAGTCTTTACAGATATGAACACTTGTGGCACCCTACCATTGGTGTCAAAGGACACTTATTTGTGGCTTAGGTAACACCAGCAACAAAGGGGATACACATCCTGAATGCAGATTTTCAGTCTTCCTAAGGTTTCCTTTGTCTAGCCAAGACAAAGTTTCAGTGCAAGACCCTAAATCTGATCAGCATGGGGTGTGAAACACATGTGGGGAAATAAACATCTCTTCTTTGAAGGGCTGGTTGGTATTTGGGTTGCTTCTGTCATGCTGCGGGAGGGTTACCTGCAGAGGCCAATTTAAGGCTAGTCTGACTAGAAGCTTTCTATGGTTTTGTTAACTATGGTCAAACAAACTTACAGATATGGAAGGTGCCTTTTGAAGGGATTTATGTGGTCTTTGATGATAGATAAGGCGGGCTATTGTATTAATTGCTTCCAAAACAAAGAAACACCCCACCCAGTTTTACTAACCTCATGTGTAAATGGAGCTTGCTGATACATAATGCCAAGCAGAACAGTGTCTACTAGTTATCCTATTCATTTGGGTGGTATCTGGACTTTCTGAAACAAATTCATTCTGTATCAGGTTTAGTGGCTAGTGTGGTGGGCATATAAGAAAATCACACAAGCAGACAAAAGGAAATGGGACCAAAACTCTGTCTTTGGAAAAGTCATGGTCACTGACCAGACTGCTAGGTGGATTCAAAAGGAAATGTTTATGCAGGGGTACAGAGCTGGTCCGAAGATTTTTGTTATGCTAAACTTCAACAGGCCATGAGATAGCTTCAGAATGCATATATATCTCATGGACTTTTTATTCGATTTATGTGATGGTATAGCTATAAAGGAGCAAGGAATATAATTAAATAAGCAGGTACATGGATAGACAGTACCATAACCAAATTAAAATCTGGTCCCCTTCTGAATGTGTACATTCAGGGTTTTTTTATTCCCCCCAATTATTTTTTCTCATTTCCTGATTTTGTCTGGAACTGAAAATAGAAATTCCGAAATCCCGTGGGAAATGAGAGTCTTGGCCCTTCTGTTTTAACCCAGGGAAAACTCCGCTGAAGATGGGAGTTTTGCCTGAGCATCATCAGCCCAGTGCCTTAGAAATAAAAGCCTGAATTTTGATGCTTATCTCGAGTCCACAATAATGATTAGGACAGTCAAATTCAAATCCCGCCAATTCTTCATGCTCTCAGCTTAGTTGACATAAATCTTCAAAAACTCCACTGAAGTCCAGGCTATGGCTAATGCTGAAGCCAGTGACATTCACTGACTTTTACACTGCCATTACTGAGGGCAGAGTCTGGACCGCTTCTGTGCTTTGCAGAAGGAACATCCGAGTTTCTATAGCCAGGCTCTGGTTATTTCTAAGTACCACAAACAGGAAAAATATGAAAACATGACAACATCAGACAAACTCAGTGACCTTTCGCAGACACACTTTCAGGAGGGATGTTGCAGGTGGGTTTTTTCAGAATGGAAGAAAAAAATGACAACAAAAAGGTTTGAGGATCAGCTATGTAAATGAACACCAAGAAAGCATCTAATATATTATTCTGTAATACAAAAAGAAGAAATCTGACTTGATTGCCCTATTAGAAATTTGCTAAAAATACAGATATATATTTATATTTTT
>NW_010194817.1:0-792 GCF_000695765.1 Mesitornis unicolor
ATAAATACATATAATAACATACATATGTTTATACATATATAAATAACATATAGTATGTTCTTCCTTTGGAAGAACTGATACACAAAGCAATTAATTGACAGAATTTATTTGAGACAAAGTCTACAGTTAAAGAACATAGTGAGCTTTTTTCCCCTTCACCTCACATAACACTCATAAAAAGCAGATTAAATGACTCTGTTAAAAGGTCATCACAATTCATTGCTGCCATTGTTCTAAAAAGAAGAGATAGTGATTAACAAATCAAAATCTTCACTAAGATCTGCCTTCATTCATCAGGAGAGTAGCCAGAGACACCCTTATATGATTGGAGCATAATGCAGAGCATGGGCTAAATGATAACTACAGAACCTGTAAGTAACAAAATTAACTGTTTCTTGAAATATACAATGCACTAAGAAGCATGATGTCTTAGTGTAGAAGATTATACAGCTTTTAAATTACTTTTTTATCTCAAAACAGATTAGACTCTATTTGAGCTGAAATGCCTGCCAATGTTTGCAGTGAGGCTCAGAAGAAGCACAAATGCCAATCTCAACAGATATCAAAGACTATGTTTTCAGTTCAAAGTTTATCAAATAATTGCATTGCAAATGTAGTATATATGAATACAACAGCACACAGGTTTTTCTTTTCCCTGAGAAACTCAAGGGTTTTCAAAAACAGCAGTAGGTGTGAAGAGCCAGAGAATGAAGAGGAAGTAAATAAATGAATAAATAAAGTTATGATAATTTAAACTGACAAATGTTAGTGCAACAAGGGAGAACACTCTTT
>NW_010194817.1:823-2707 GCF_000695765.1 Mesitornis unicolor
TCCCTTCCTCCTCCCCTCCTCCACTCCCAAAGGAAGTTCCAACATTATAAATTGAAGAAAAGACTGTAACTTCATACTGCTTACTACAGACTTACGGTAGCCACACTTCTTGCATCCTGCTCTGATGTTATCCTTATTTCCGCCTGAAAGAGAACATTCCATCAACTAGGTGCTGCTAAGCAGAACTCTTCAGTTTCTTTTAAATCTGGCTTGATAACATCAATATACAGACAGGAGAGATCACTCCTCAGCATACTAAGTACACTATGATCTCTTTAAAAAAACTTAAAGAAAAGCAAAACTGTGCATTTCTAAGATCACTTTTCTGTGCAGTAATCTATCAGAACAAAGTTGGCTAGCATAAACTGCTATGGATCATTTAGTTTCACATAACTTACTGCCAAATCCTCCTTTGATGTATTATAACCTTTTCATTACAATCTTAATAATTATTCCATTTCTCTGAAAGCTTACACATTTGTTTAGTTACACTATGAACACACTAATAGCTATCTGATATTCCAGTGATCCATAACTATGCACTGCAAGTATAAATTCTAGCATTACATGGATGTTGATCAACATTCACTGGAAACGAAGTAATTTATAGTTTAATTACAAGAACAATCTTAAAAGGCAATTTAAAAAAAAAAAAGCAGAGGAAAAAAACCCCACTAAACATATTGCTACTTTATTCTGAATCCAGGCAACATGGCACCAAATACAAAGAATTAATGGGTGCAAGAATGCAAATGTGGAACAAAGGGAAAAGAGTAACAAAAAGTCATGTGCAGGAAAGGAGAACCAGAATAATATACATTTTAGGTGTAGAAAATATGTGATTTTCCCATCTAAGCCCACAATTAAATTAGACAGACATGGTAGGACATGACTCAGATAAAGAGAAACCCTAGAGACCTGCTCTGCAAAAATAGATCAGGCTCATTTTTAATAGTCAGAGCCTATTCATAATGAAAGCCACTACTGAATTTCCAAAATAAAAATGTGCCATTCTATCTTCCAGCAACTTAAACACATAGTTTTCTGAATAACTAGGTCATTTATTTAAATAAATAATTAAGCAAACATAACATGAAATCCATGACAGAAATTAGAGAACCTGAAAGTGGGTACATCAGCTCCATTTATTTAAACTTCAATTTACTGAGAGAAGCACTGACTTTAACAGAGAAACTTTCAAACCACAGGTTGAAAAACTAACTTGGAAACTCAGACAACTCACTATACTCTTCTATCCTATGTTATGGTTTAAGGGTTAACAGCCTGAAAGGGAAGGACAGGTGGCTTCTGTAGGAACCTGGGGAGGTCCAAGATCAATTCTGTTCCCTCCCCTTTCTGGCCACAGTCTATAAAAAACCAAGGAGGCACGAGGTTTTTGCAGGCTTTCCTGGCTTCCTGGGCTGCTTCCTGTTGCATCTTGGGACAGCTAGGGCTACCTCCACGTGCTCGGCACCATACATCACCATCCGCTCCCGGCACCATTGAGGTCCCTGGTGACGAGTCACAGTGGTCACAGTGGTCACGAGGCACTGCTCGGACACTTCCACTCGGGACTGCTGGGATTGGGTTTTGTATATAGTTAAATATCCTTTGTTCCTTATTAATTCCCTTTTCCCTTCCCCTGTTGTTTTTCATTAAACTTGTTACAGTTTTAACTTCCAACCTTGTGTGAAGCATCTTTTTCTCTGTTCCCTTTTTTTTTAATCCTCCCCTGGGAGGGTAGGCAACAATAGAGAGAAAATCCTACTCCAAGTTTCATTTGGGTTTGCCCTGAGTCCTAAACAGAGACAGAAGAGCCGGAAGGAAGACCCGGGGAACTACAGACCTGTTATTCTGACCTCAGTGCCAGGGAAGGTAATGGAA
>NW_010194818.1:0-590 GCF_000695765.1 Mesitornis unicolor
GGCACTCGCCACCAGCCGAGCTGCTGTGGAGGGGCCTCAGGCCCCTGTGAGCCATGTCCAGCCCCATGGGCCGGGGCACAGCCTCTGCTGCAGGTGTTTCTGTCGGGCATGGGGATGGGCTGGAGCCAGGGAAATGCAGCAAAGTGCCCGAGGGGACCTGCAGTGCCTCTGCCTCCCTCAGCCCCCCACCAGGTCCCCTCGCCAAGTCCACTGAAAGCCCCATCCAGGAGGGGACACCGGCACTGGCAGTTGCTGCAGAAGTCCCCAACTGCCTGCAGTGAGGCATTGAGCACAGCCGCGACGAGGCTTTTGGTGTCTGCTCTGCTCTGCCGACCTGAGCCTGTTTATTTGGCTGTTTATTCATGGCTCCACTCAAGGTCAGGGCTGCAGGAGGCTCCTGGGGGCACCTTGCTGGGCTGGGGGGAGCTGCACTTGCCCCCAGTCATGCCCTTCCCTGGGCTCTCGCCCTCCCCTTGCCCTCTGCAGCACCAGGTTTGCTCCCAGTGGCTGCATTTCCATCACGGCTGTGCCGGCGCCTTGCTGGGGTCTGGTGGCAGGGCTGGATGCGGTGCCACCACAGATGGACCGCG
>NW_010194819.1:0-1871 GCF_000695765.1 Mesitornis unicolor
GAAAAACAGCCAGCGGACCCCCACATACTCACCCCCACAAAAAAAAAAAAAAAGAAAAAAAAGGTGGGGGGGTAAGCAAAGAAATCCCTCATCTTCACTGTGCACACTTGGGGATGCATTGGTCGTGGATTCAGTGGAAAGATGCTGCTGCTTTTCACGGAAATGCGCATTTTCCCTCCGTTCCCGAGAAACATCGCTGATTGTTTTGCTGTATTTCGCTTTGTATGGTGGTTTTTGGTTTTTTCCCTTTTCCCTCCAGGAATTTCATTCAACAGTACCAATGCAAAGTGCCACGTCTATAAAACTGCGTGAAGCCGCACATTGCGCCGTCCCCGAGCCAGCCAAGCCCAAAATAAACAGCCAAAAGAGTGTTCATCCATCGCGCACCCGGGCAGAGCCGCATCTCTCTGCAACAGGGGATGCGCCTGTGTGTGCCTGTGCCCTATCTGCGGGTATCTGGATCTGGTGTGTGTGTTGTCTGTGCTGTGTGTGTCTGTATCTGTGTGTATCTGTATCTGTGTGTATATGTGTGTGTGTACCCGCATCATGCTGCCGCCCTCGACAAAGTGTGAATAAATGCACTTCTCGAGAAACTTGGGAGGAGATGCCATTTATCATCGTGCCGCCGTAATACCACAAAATTTTCACTTTTCTGCTCCGTTTTGGATTGCATGTGTTTGTGAGTATTTCACTAGATCAGTGACAGCTCTTTATTTGCATAATTATATGCTCTGGTCTGAAGAGAAAACTAACCCCCAAATTTCATGGGTCACCAAACTGCGACAATCAATGTTTTATCACGTATGCTAAGCAAAACCTAAGGAGCTATATGAAGTTTCTTGGGGAGTTTTTGCTCCTCAGAAAATTAAAGATTTTGTGCCTCTTGAATAGATGCGAAATCTTTCCAGGCTCTTTGTAACTGAACTCCGTTTGAAGGCAAAACTAGAGATTAGCACGTAGATCTGGATTTCAGACCCACTAGCATTATTACTTCAAAGTGGATTCAGACAAGCAGCTTTACTGCATCTCTAAATTTCGCCCTCCTAAGTACTGTCATTTAAATGGTGGCAAAAAAAGGGGGTGAAAAAAACAACAAGCAAACCAAAAAGTGGCCAAAATGTGAAAAATGCAGACAATCGCACCCCCTCCAATCAAGCTCACAGTGACCAAAGGGGTTTCATATCACCCGTCCAGAGCAGTTTCTTTCTTTCTGTTGGGTGTCCCCTCTCTCCTCGACCCTCGTATAAAGATACAAATACTGAGCATAAATATGAAGAAAACAATTTCCCGAGCTGCAGAATTTGTTCTGGTCCACCAGTTGCACAATAACCATGGGGACATGCACACTCACAGGTTTTCCCTCTCCATCAAAACGGGTCAGAGGGACCTGGTGATGGCAACCGCCCGCTGGTGAAGATCTCCCTCCTCCTCCATCCGCACCCGGTCCGCTGCAAATGTTCAGCTCCTGCTTTAAGTCGATTTCTAAAATAAAATACTAAATAAAAGTAGACTTCGGGAGCTGCAGATCTCGGGAACATGCCACCCAGGTGTCACTTCGCCTATGATCTCCAAGACGCGGCCCCCTTGCTGGGAGGAAGCCCCCCACGGCTTGCAGCTTGCACTTGGGTCCCTCTAAAGCTCTCGAAAAGAGGAAACTATTTTTCTTTTTTTTTACTTTCTTTTTTGTTTAAAGAGGGTTTATTCCAATGAACGTAGCCCGTGATGAACTGCTGACCCCGTGGCGGGGGGGAGCAGCGCCCCGGCACTGCGTGGGTTGCGAGTGCGGAGGGGAGAAGCGTTTCTGCTATCCTAGCTGCCTTTTAATTTTATTTTTTTTTTCCCCATTTCATTGACATCAACCCGAGTCTCTT
>NW_010194819.1:2101-2583 GCF_000695765.1 Mesitornis unicolor
AAATGAGCCGCTTAAATACCCGCACCGCGCCCCCAGCACCCCTCAACCAGAGCCAAATAAATGTGAATATTTGCGGGGGGACGGTTGTGCAGGCTGGCTCATCCCGGAGCAGACAATGGCATCACTTATTTCCCACTAAACGCGGCGCAGGAGAGAGCTGACCCCTCCGAGGAAAGGCCTGGGTCGTCTCCTTTTGTCGTTCCCATTTCTCTTCACTAACGCCCTACCTAATCCCCTAATGCCCGACATCCAGACTTCTGCCTTCACACTCCTTCTTTAAAAGCTGCTATCTCCGAAACAATTAGATAAATAACCACCCCTCCACCCCCATCCCCCGCGCATCTCCCCTCCTCCCGGGACCGCTTCACGCCTTCCCTTTCTAAAGCTCGGCTCTCCAAAACGACGAGCTGTTGTTGTGTTTCCTATAGGGATGCGATGGGTCCTCCGTGTCTGCCCGCAACACGCAGGTACAAAAAAAATCG
>NW_010194820.1:0-7464 GCF_000695765.1 Mesitornis unicolor
CCGGCCCTTGGCCTTGTTGACCCTCACCCCATTGGCCTCCCCCACAGATTCAGTCCACCCCAATGGTTCCCTAATGTTTTTTCTCCCCCCTCCATCCAGGCCTTCGCCCGTTCATCCCCGAAAAGGACAGCCAACACTTCGAGAACTTCCTGGAGACCATCGGGGTGAAGGACGGCCGCGGCATCATCACGGACAGTTTCGGGAGGTACCGCCGGACGCTCAGCACCACCTCCAACTCCACCACCAACGGCAACGGCGCGGCCGGGAGCTCGGACGAGCAGTCGGGGCCCTCCGAGGAGGACGAGTGGGACCGCATGATCTCGCACATCAGCAGCGACATCGAAGCCCTGGGCTGCAGCATGGACCGCGACTCCTCCTGAGAGGGGGACAGGACACCATCCCCCCACAGCGGTGCCTGTGTCCTGGAACAGTTTTGGGGGGCTCTAATTGGGTGTAATTAACTCCCAGTCTCGTTACCAGCGAAGGACCCCAACCCTGGGTTGGTTTTTTTTTGGGGAAGCAAGGCCAGGATTTAGAGTTTTGCACATGGTTTCCTTGTTGTAACTGCTCTCTTCTTCCTCTTCCCCTTTCCCCTTCCTCTTCTTCCTCCCCTCCCTAATTTTTTGAATGAAGTTTACCACAATGTGAATTATTTAAACCCATCGTCAGCGTCGTCCAAACATTTCGGCTCCGAGCCTCCCCCCACCAACGCCAACCACAGCTTCCTGCTGCTCCAGCCCCATTCCCCCCATTGGAGGGGCAATTTTGGGGGTCCACAAACACCATCGTATTGGCTCATGGGCACAGGACATTGCCCCCCTGCCCCAAAACAAGGACTTACCCCATGCAACCCCCCAAAAAAATGGGGCCAGTGCTGGGATGGGTGTCCCCCCCTCCCCAGGAAGGTGATTTTTGGGGGGGTGCTGTAGATATTTTCTATACAATTATAAAGCCACACTTATTTTTTTAAGCTGTAGCCCCCTCCCCAACCAAAGGGGCCCTTCTGGGGGTCCCACGGGGGGGGAGATGCCACCTAAGATTTGGGGTGGGGTGCTCCCCAGTTATCCCAGAGCCATAACTGGGAAGAAAGATGGGGCTGGAAGGGGGACACACACACACAGGGTGTCCAGCACCCATGGGTGCCTCTTTTAGGGTCATGGAGCCCCCCCCGAAACTTTTGGGGTGCTCTAGGGGGGGCTGAACAGCCACCACATGGGTGCCTTGAGGCTCAGCAATTTTGGGGGGATCCCACCTCCCCTTCTTTGTCCCCAAAGCCCTCACCCCAGTGCCTTTAACCCTTCCCAGTCCTCCCAGTTAACCCTTACTGGTGTGAGGCTGTTTCTTACCTGCCCTTCCCTGGGTACGATCCCATCCCACGCTGGTTTTGGGGGGGGATTTGACCCCCTTGTGCTCCTTGGGGGGGTCCCCATGACCCCCAAAACCTCTTTCCCCTCAATTTTGGGTCCTCCCTGGGGCCCAGGGACAGCACCTTCCTCCCCCAGTCCTCCCAGTTTGGAGGCCGATATCAACTGGGAGAGCAGAAAGGGGGGACCCCAAAGGGGAGCAGCGGCTCCAGGGGGAGTCCTCAAGATTTGGGGACCAGGATTTGGGGACTGGGATTTCCCTCCTGCATAAACTGGGAGGCAGCAGCTCTGAACTGGGAGCACCGGGGTGGTTTTTTAGTGCCTTTTTTTAACGATTTACCAATTAAAACCCAAAATAATTGGATGTTTGAGTCATTAAAGACTGAACTTTGGGGCAAAATAGCCCCATTTTTGTCACTGTTCTATACAAAGAGCTGTAAAACAGACACGTATGGTGGTGGTTTTTTAAATAATGGGGCTTAAATTTGGAAATAACGCCACACTGGGGCCTTTTGAGGGGGTTTTGCTGCCTCAGTTTCCCCTCAGTGACACCAAGGGGGACAAGGGGGAGTCACATTAATGTGCATTTTCTGTCCAGAGCATTTTGCAGGTCAATATAACCCTGCACCCCATGTAACCCACTCGTCCAGCTTCATTAAACCCCTCCAAATTAACGGGGGGGGCAAAACCCTGATGATTTTGGGACTCTGCCCCCCTCAATGTCACCAAATCGAGGGAAAAAGGTCCCACAGCCCGTGACCCCAACCCAGTTACAACCCCTGCTTCCCCCCCCAGCCCATTACTGGAAATGGGGGGTGCCCCCCATCCCATACAAACACCTCCCACAGATTTAGGGGTGAGGGGGGAGCCCCGAAATCACCGTGGAGGCAGCGTGCGATCCAAGTGATGCGTGAGGCCGTTTATTGAGCAATACAGAGGAGGAGGAGGAGGAGGATGGGGAGCGCTGGAGGAAGGATGGCGGCGAAGGGGGGGGGTGTAAACTGTGCATCTATACAGGGTTGGGGGGCCGGGACACCCCCGGCTGCTACATGGTCAGCTCCTGCGGGGGGAGAGAGCAGAGTTAGGGACCCTTACAGCACCCAGAAGGGGGGTTACAGCATCCTGGGGGGGTTTGCAGCATCCCAAATGGGGACTGCAGCATCCCAAATGGGGACTGCAGCATCCCAAATGGGGACTGCAGCATCCCAAATGGGGACTGCAGCATCCCAAATGGGGACTGCAGCATCCCAAATGGGGACTGCAGCATCCTGGGGGGGTTTACAGGACCCTAAAAGGGGGGTACAGCATCCTGAGGGGTGTTGCAGCACCCCAAATGGGGGGTTTGAGGCATCCTGGGGGGCTTTGCAGCACCCAAAAAGAGGTTACAGCATCCTCAGGGAGTTTGAAGCACCCAAAGGGGTGGCGTTGCAGCACCCCAAAAGGGAGTTACAGCATCCTGGGGTGGTTTGCAGCACCCAAAGTGGGGGTTACAGCACCCAAAGTGGGGGTTACAGCACCCAAAGTGGGGGTTACAGCATCTGGGAGGGGTTTGAAGCACCCAAATGTGGGGGTTTGAAGCATCCGGGGGGGTTGAAGCACCCAAATTGGGGTTTGAAGCACACAAAGGGTGGGTTACAGCATCCTTGGGGGGTTCACAGCACCCCAAAGGAGGGGGTTGCAGCACCCAAAAGTTGATTACAGCATCCTGGAGGGGTTTGCAGGACCCAAAGAGGGTGTTACAGCACCCCAAACTGGGGTTGAATCACTCCGGAGGGGGGTTGCAGCACCCAAAGTGGGGTTTGAAGCACCCAAAGAGGGGTTACAGCACCCCAAAGGGGAGTTTTAAGCACCCCAAAAGGTGGTTACAGCATCCTGAGGGGGTTTGCAGCACCCCAAAGCTGATTACAGCATCCTGAGGGGGTTTGAAGCACCCAAAAAGGGGGTGCTTGCAGCACCCCAAAGGAGCTACAGCCTCCAAAGGGGGGTTAGAAGCACCCAAAGGGGGAGTTGCAGCATCCCTGGGGGGTCTGAAGCACCCAAAAGGGGGGGGTTTTTACAGCATCCTTTTGGCATCTGAAGCACCCCAAGGGGGTTTGGAGCACCCCAGAAGGGGGTTACAGCATCCTGGGGGGGTTTGCAGCACCCCAAAGCTGATTACAGCATCCTGAGGGGGTTTGAAGCACCCGAAGAGGGGATACAGCATCCTGGGGGGGTTTGAAGCACCCAAAAAGGGGATGCAGCATCCTAGGGGGGTTTGAAGCACCCAAAGAGGGGATACAGCATCCTAGGGGGGTTTGAAGCACCCAAAGAGGGGATACAGCATCCCAAAGCGAGAGTTTGCAGCACCCCAAAGCTGATTACAGCATCCTGGGGGGGTTTGAAGCACCCAAAGAGGGGATACAGCATCCTAGGGGGGTTTGAAGCACCCAAAGAGGGGATACAGCATCCCAAAGCGGGAGTTTGCAGCACCCAAGAGCTGATTACAGCATCCTGGGGGGGTTTGGAGCACCCAAAAAGGGGGTGCTTATAGCGCCCCAATGGAGCTACAGCATCCAAAGGGGGGTTGCAGCATCCCTGGGGAGTCTGAAGCACCCAAAGGGGGCGGGTTTACAGCATCCTTTTGGCATCTGAAGCACCCCAAGGGGGTTTGGAGCACCTCAGAAGGGGGTTTGGAGCATCCTGGGGGGGTTTGCAGCACCCAAAGTGGGGTTACAGCATCCCAAAGTGGGGTTTGAAGCACCCTGGGGGTCTGTACCTCCAGTTTATGCTGAGAGAGACAGGGGGGTACCCCAATTTCCAGCCCTTTCCCCCCCCAGACTCACCATGATGGCGTTGACGATGTCGTTGTTGTTGTGCCGTAGCGCCCGCACGGCTTTGGGCCGCGAGACGTTGGCCTGGGCCATCACCAGCTCGATGTCCCGCACCTCCAGCCCTGTCTCATCCACCTGCAGTGGGAGGGGACATCGCTGTCACCCCCCAAATGTCCCTAGGACATAGGGGGGGGTCTCTTTCCATCCCCCTCAGCACCCACCTCCTCCTCTTCCTCGCTCTCCTCCTTAATGGTGAGGGCGGGCGCCGTTTCGGTGATGAGGGGCGAGTGCTCCATGGGCACCTTGAACTTCTCAGCCGCCGCTTTGTGCACTTGTTGGGACAAATCCTCAATCTGCGGGGACAACAGGGGTCACACACACGTCCCCAAGGGCCACCACCACCCCCCTGGACCCCTTTGGTGTCCCTCCCCAAACCTTGGCTTCTCCGAAAACGATGTAGATGTCGGACGCGGGGCTCTTGAAGACGTCGGGTTTGGTGATGACGAAGAGGATGTTCTTGGACTTGCGGATGGTGATGCGGGTGACGCCGTGGATCTGGCGCAGCCCCAGCTTGGACATGGCCTGGGGGGGACATAGGGGTGACCCCCATGTCCCCCTGCCCAGCAAGCTCCCCCTTTTCCACCCCCAAACCCCCTGGGTAACAGCGAAACCGGGGATGAAAGACAATGTCCCCTGTGCCCTCATTATTGGGGACCCCACAGCCCACCCCAGTATGACCTGGAGGACCCCCCCACACACACAAGGACCTGCCCCCCAACATCCCATCTTGCACCCCCAAACCATGGGATAATGGGAAAACCAACCCCTCAATGAGGGGTGATGTTGTCCCCCATATGGGGGACCCCCCAAACCCAGTATGACCCAGAGACCTTTCCCCCAAAACAGGGACCTGTCCCCAAACACCCCTACCCAGTGCTAATCCGCCCCCTTCCAGTCCATTTTACTCCCCACCCAAGACCCTGGGAAGGGATGGGGACCCCAACCTTATGGGCAACCCCAAAACTCACCCAGGGACCCCCAACTCCATTAGGGATCCCAATTCCCACCTAGGGACTCCAAACCCCCATGGGGGACTCCAAACCCCACCTAGGGACCCCCAACTCCATGGGTGACCTGAAACCCCATGGGGGACCCCAAATCCCACCTAGGGATCTCCAGCTCCATTAGGGACCCCAAATCCCACCCAGGGTCCTCCAACCATCATGAGGGACCCCAAATCCCACTCAGGGTCCCAAAGCCCCATAGGGGACTTCAAATCCCCCCCAGGGACCCCAAACCCCCATAAGGGACCCCAAACCCCACCCAGGGTCCCCCAACTCCATTTGGGACCCCAAATCTCATCCAGGAACTTCCAACTTCATGGGGGACCCCAAAATTTCCCTCATGGACCCCAAATGACATGGGGGACCCCAAATCATCCCTATTGACCCCCAACCTCATAGAGGACCCCAAATCCCACCTAAGAATCCCAAACCCCAATGGGGCACTCCCCAACTCCATTGGGGTCCCCAAATCCTGCCTAGCATCCCCCAACCCCATGGGGGACCCCAAATCCTCTCCAGGGTCCCTCAACCCCCATGACAGACCCCAAACCCCACCCAGGGACCCTGAAATCCACTGGGGACCCCAAATGTCACCCTGGGTCCCCCAACCACATGGGGAACCCCAGATCTCACTCAGGGTCCCCAGACTCCATTGGGGACCACAAATCGCCCCCCCCGGGACCTCCAACCATCACAAGGAACCACAAATGCCCCCCAGGGACCCCCAAAACCCCATAGGGACCTCAAACCCCACCCAAAGACCCCCAACCACATGAGGGACCTCAAATCCCACTCATGGTCCCCCAACTCCATTAGGGAGCTCAGATGTCACCTAGGGACCCCAAATGCCCCCCAGGGACCCCCAAAACCCTATAGGGACCCCCAACTTCATTGGGGTCCCCAAATCCCACCTAGGGACCTTCAACCACTATGAGGAACAGCAAATCTCACTCAGGGACTCCCAACTCCATTGGGGAACCCAAATCCCCACCAGGGACCCCAGATCCCACCCAGTGTCCCCAAACTCCATTGGGGACCCCAAATCCCACTCAAGTTTCCCAAACTCCATTGGAGACCCCAAATGCCACCCAGGGTCCTTGAAGTCCATTGGGAACCTCAAATCCCACTCAGGGTCCCCAAAATCCATTGGGGACCACAAATCCCCCCTATGGACCCCCAACCTCATAGGGGACCCTAAATCCCACCTAAGGATCCCAAACCCCAATAGGGGACCCCTCAACTCCATTGGGGTCCCCAAATTCTACGTAGCATCCCCCAACCCCATGGGGGACCACATTTACCCCCCAGGGTCCCCCAACTCCATTTGAGATCCCAAATCCCACCTAGGGACTCAAAATCCCCATAGGGGACCCCAAATCCCTCCCAGGGACCCCCAACCCCATAGGGGACCCCAAATGCTACCTGGGGATGCCCAACTCCATTAGGGACTCCAAATCCCACCCAGGGTCCCAGAAATCCATTGGGGACCATAAATCCCCCCCAGGGACCTCCAACCACCATGAGGGACCCCAAATGACCCCCAGGGACCACCAAAACCCCATGGGACACCCCCAAATTCCCCCCAGGGACCCCAAATTTCACCTTCCTGGCCTTCTTCTCGCTCCGGCTCTGCTTGGCCTTGCTGACCGTCTCCTCCCCGGTGCCCAGCGAGTGGCTGAGCTGTGCCTGCTAAAATTGGGGAGAAAAGGGGGGTCAACCATGAGGGACCCCAAATGCCCCCCAGGGACCACCAAAACCCCATGGGACACCCCCAAATTCCCCCCAGGGACCCCAAATTTCACCTTCCTGGCCTTCTTCTCGCTCCGGCTCTGCTTGGCCTTGCTGACCGTCTCCTCCCCGGTGCCCAGCGAGTGGCTGAGCTGTGCCTGCTAAAATTGGGGAGAAAAGGGGGGTCAGGGCAGCCCCAAATCCCACCATTTTTGGGGTAGGGACCCCCATAACCCCCCTAAAATTGCCCCACCTGGGTTTGGGCCTGCGGCGGCTCCGAGCCCTCAGGTTCCTCCAGCTCAGGGATGGACTCGTCGTTACTCTCCGATTCGTTACACGACCCTGCAGCTAATTAAAACAGGGGGGTAATTAAGAGGAGTACCCCCCAAAATAGGTGGGGGGAACCCCAAAAAGCCTCTTTTTTTCTCCTTACCTTTATGGTTGGTGTCGCAGCGGCGCGGGGCTGGGGGCTGCTTGTCGGGGTGCAGGGCGATGCCG